>NC_057795.1:487572324-487576675 GCF_018294505.1 Triticum aestivum
GATAAGCAATTAGCGGATATATTCACTAAACCACTTGATGAGAAAGTGTTTTGCAGGTTAAGAGGTGAATTTAACATCATTGATGCTTCAAACATGGAGTAGGAACTCCATTTGGATACATGCAAGGCATGAGCCTATGACTAATCCTTGATATTCTTCTCGTGTTGCTATTTAAATGTCTTGGATATATTTGCACCCTTGCATGCTATATAACCCTTGTAGGTACTTGGATGAATCTAAATCTATGAGATTGCAACACACTCACATCTTGAGCAAATCTCTACATCACCAAGTCTCTTCACAACGGTGGTTGAAGACAAGGAAGCAAGAAACCCTTCTAACATATCCTTTTACAAATTCTATATTGAGCTTTATGATTGACATTTTGGATACACAAGTGCTCTTCCTTGCAAAACTAGCACATGTAGGCAGATGAACTCACACTCCAAGTGGTGCTCCCAATTCTTGATGAGCTACATCAACTTTGAGCAATCCACACAAGTTCAACTACATGATCACGATCAACACCACCACCCAAGGTATGTTATTCCATCTTAGAGAAGCCTTACTCCAAGTCATGAGTCAAAGCAACTCAACAAGATGTGAATACATCAAAATGCTTAAACGGAAAATGGTAACCCATTTTGAGCTTAAATGATGAGTATGACCTATGATCAAGTGATCTCACTTGACTCCTATGTCAATATACTCTAACATAGGTGACTCTGTCGCCGACCAATTCTAGATGGAGTTCTCTCATGTTCTTTTCTATGCTCTTGCATTTGTCTCATGCATATTTGTTTCCCCTTTCAAAAAAAACTTCATCTAGATTTCTTTTCTTTTTGTTTTTGTGCTCTGCATTCCCTACATCCAATTCTTTGCAAATCCTTGTGAGGTCTTACTTGTCTAGTGAGCTGAGGTGACAAGTCTTTTCTCTTTCATGAACTCGGTCACACCAGTCTGTTGTGTTCAGTCCAACCGAAATCTTTTGGTGCAACCGAAGCACACAACTCGGTGTCACCGATTTCTCAATAGGGAAAACACCTTGCCACTTATTCCTGAATTCTTTTGTTCCAGCTCCACTCAATGAATCTTGTCCTCTACCAGCATCACTTTTGCCTTGCTGCTTTGTTTTGTGCCTCAAGGACCAAACCCATTTGTAACAAAAATCTAGAAGAACCCTTCTTGGAAATTGATGTCAAAGGGGGAGAGAGAGATCACATCAAAGCTTAATCATATCTATAGGGGGAGAGAATACTCAAGGGGAGAGAGAGTAATCTTCAAGGACCCCAGATGCTTGGTGTTCAAGAGGAGAAAAGTCACATGTCTTTAAGAGGGGAAAGACATGTTCATATTTGTTTGTTTGCATTAGCTCTGCTTCCTTTTTCTTTGAGCTCTGATTTTCTATTCCCTATCTTCTCCCAGTATCCCATGCTAGGTCAGGGGGAGCAAGACACCTAAGGGAAGGAAATCTTTGAATTCTTTGCACATCTTTACCTTTGGGGACATGTACATATCCAATGGAGTACTTAGTACTCACTCTCTACCTGTCATCCCTCTTCGTACTCTTGTGGTTTCTTTTGTTTGCTCTGGCTAGTAGGTGCATCTGTGTTATTTAACCTTGTTTACGCATGTTTATTTCATCCTAATCCAACTCAAGACCACAAGGTAAGTATATGCATCACAGTCATGTGTATGAGGATCTCTTGCTGATGTACATACTGTTTGCAAGAAGGACTCATGAGCATGAAGGTACATTTCCATATTCACATCTTTTGCTCTGATGCATATAGCCAAGATACATGTAACACATTGCTTACTCTGTCATGCTTATGCATTCACATGCTCCTATATTCCATATTTACATGATCGCATACATGTAGGGGGAGCCTATGCATGTTACTTGTCTTTCCAAAGCTTTACTTGTTATTCTCTATATATCTTTATCTAAAGCTTTGATGTATGTTGTCATCAATTACCAAAAAGGGGGATATTGAAAGCACAAGTGCTCCCTGGGTGATTTTGATAATTTATGTCAATATATCCCTTGTTGGACTAATACTTTTACCTAATATGTTTCAGATAAGTTCAACAATGGAGTGGCATGGACTAGAGGATGTGGAACCCCTTCAAGACACTAAGGACAAAGGATTGGCTCAATCTAAAAGCACAAGACTCTACATTTTCTATTTTAGTGATCCAAGATCACATTGAGTCTATAAGAAAAGCCAATACTATCAAGAGGGGATGAGGTGTTGCTTAATGGCTTGCTTGCTCAAAGTGCATAGTGATATGCTCCAAAGCCCTCAACCACTTTCTCACATCCACATATGACCCAAACCAAAAGTCAAACTCGGTCCTACCGATTCTTTCTGTCCGGCGACACCGAGTTCAGATGTCATAGCCACTGCCAGAAACCCTAGTCTTTTTGGTCCCACCGATAGGGATCTCGGTCTCACCGAGATGGGATTGTAATCTGTATGTATCCATTACCAAAATTGGTCCCATCGAGTTTGTGTAATCGGTCCTACCGAGATTACAATGCAAACTCTCTGTTCCTCTTTGTAACATTTCGGTCCAACCGAGATGAGCGAATCGTTCCCAACGAGTTTTCCTGACCAACTCTCTGGTTAGCTTATTACCAAAATCAATCCCACCGAGTTTGTGTAATCGGTCTCACCGAGATTACATTATGCCCTAACCCTAACCATATCGGTCCAACCGAGTTGACATGTTGGTCCCACCAAAAATCCTAACGGGCACATTATTTGCTAAATCAGTCCGACCGAGTTTTACGATTCAGTCCCACCGAGATTGGTAAGTTGTTTGTAATGGTTAGATTTTGTGTGGAGGCTATATATACCCCTCCACCCACTCTTCATTTGTGGAGAGAGCCATCATGTCACAGCCCTAGAATTTGTTTGTCATTAGTTGCATTAAGGCATTCATGCATCATGTTTAAAGTTCATGAAACTTGAACTGGGGATGACAAACCCTAGCACTAAATAAAATGCAATTAGGATCAAAATAAAAATATTTTCAATAAACCCAGAATGCCCTTTAGGAAAGTTCATTATTTTTGTTAAAGGTGAAAACCCTTGCCAACAATGATGCACATATTTCTAGGCCATTCTGGATTTTTGAATTAAATCCTATTGTATTTGACCTTGGCCATTTAAATACTATAAATAATTTAAATGTTCAAATAAATGTTGGAAATTGTTAAGGGTCACTGAAATAATTCAGAAAGCACCCATAATTGTTTCCAGGATTTTATAAAATGATTTGATATTTTTAAATCAAATCAAAACAAACTACAGAAAATAGAAAAACAGAATTAAGTAGAAATAAGAGAGAGAGCAGAAGATCTACCTGGCGCCTACCTGTGCGGCCTGCTGCAGAAGCCGGCCCAGCCCACCAGGGGCTCCCCTCCTGTCGTCTTCCCCGCGCCAGTAGGCAGCGCGCGTGGCCGACGGGCGCCGACGCTGCCTCGGCCACCTCCTGCTTGCTGCTCTCCTTCCTCGACGCTCTGGACGCCTTCCCCGAGCGCCACGCACCTCCCTGCCTCTCTCCCTCACTCTCCCGCGCTCTCACCCTTTTCCCTGGATCTCTCCCTCTCTCACCCGAGAGTCGCCGCCGATGTCGCTCGCAACCACCGCGGCCACAGCCACTTCCTCGCTCCCTCTCTGCGTACCCGAGCTCAGCCCGGACCCCAAGCCCCTCTACATCGACCCACCGAAGCCCGGATGCCCCAAGACGATGCCGCGGCGCTTCTTCCCGACCACGGCCGCCGGATGCCGCCGTCCGATTCATCCTCTCCGCCATCCCCCCGAGCACGCCGACCTGCTCTTCGAACTCACTGTGAGCTCCTACGCCTCCCCTCTCTCTTCCCCGCCTCGATTGCGCCCTGTAGCCTCGATCCCACCGGAGCCGGAGCTTGCTTGCCGCCGGCCATGTCGCCGCCGTAGCCACCGTTAGCTAGAGCTGCAACCGAGCACGCGGTCGTGCTCAGTGCAACCCCAGGAGGTCGTAACACCCCTCTTTGCCTCCTGTCGTGCTCCCTAACCCCGAAACCCAGTTCACCCGAATGCCGGCGCCGCCACGAGCTCCATTCCGGCGAACCCCGGCCACCCCCGCACCTCCCGTTGGTCCCCCTAGATGCGCACGGGCACGGGCTACCTCCTGGTGCCCTTGGCGCGTCGATCCGTCGCCTCTGGCGTAACTCCGGCGAGCCACCGCCCCTCTGGGTCGTCGCCGTCGTCCAACCGCCGGCGAATCCGACGTGGCCGGTCATTAGGGCCTAACCACCCCGCTAACCCAGGCCTAGCGCCACTGACAGGTGGGCCCTACC
>NC_057795.1:487578467-487578926 GCF_018294505.1 Triticum aestivum
TGTACTCAGACATGTTAAGCTTCCGCTTGTGCTTTGATTTGTATGCTCTGAATGTTGGGTCATGAGACCCATGTTTGTAATATCTCGCTCCTCGGAGCCTATTGGATAAAATACTTGTGTCGTAGAGTCATGTTGTGATGCCTTGTTGTATTTGCACATTCGAGCATATTGTGTGTATGATTGAAATGCTTGGTATGTGTGGGATCTGACTATCTAGTTGTTTATCCTTAGTAGCCTCTCTTACCGGGAAATGTCTCCTAGTGTTTTCACCGAGCCAGGGTAGCTTGCTACTGCTCCGGAACACTTAGGCTGGCCGGCATGTGTCCTTCTTCGTTCCTGTGTCTGTCCCTTCGGGGAAATGTCACGCGATGGATACCGGAGTCCTGTTAGCCCGCTACAGCCCGGTTCACCGGAGTCCTGCTAGCCCAGTGCTACAGCCTGGATTCACTCGCTGGTGAC
>NC_057795.1:487580809-487583081 GCF_018294505.1 Triticum aestivum
AGATCAAAATGCTAACCCAGTTTTTGTTCTGTTCTACCCTGAAGTATTACCCTCTTTATGTCAAGAAAGTCATAGGAATTACACATCATCTTATGAATTCTTGGTGCAGTGATACTTCTCGCCATCATTATTCATTTCTCGGCTACCGTGTTGTTGCAACCGGAATGCCGACGGGTGAACTATGATGTGTGAAATCAGTACCCCTAGCAACTAGTTGCTTGGTACTAAATGGACAATATTCTCATTCTTAGCATGTTGGATATTGAATCACCATTCTAAGATAGATTGTGCTACCTAGTCCTTATTTCCTGGTGCACTCTTTGATTGATGAGTTAGGATTTTGTCAAGTCCTCGCTCATTTGATCATATCATCTTGCTTGAAAAGCAAGATTGTTCTCGAGCTTGGTAACATACCGGTGGTTCATGATATTCCGAATTTCTTCTCGGAAGTATCACCAGGTTGTCGCCTGACCGCTATGTTGATCTCGTGATCAAGTTGGTTTAGTCCTGTAAACCACTATTTCTCCAAGAATCCGTGTTGGATACCCCTGAGCTAGTTGGTTAAGCTAAACGACAACTTGGAGAGTTGGAAGATAAAAGCTTACCTAACTTAGTTCGTTTCAAAGGGATATCCTGGTGTTGGTGTGTTTTCAAGAAAGATGATATCTTCATTGGTTGATCCTCGTGGTCAATTGCTGGATCTATTATCTTACCCAAACCTTTGATTGAGTATGGGCTATCGTCAAATCAAATCAGAACCAACGATAATCGTAATGTTGTCTTACTCGTGGTTTTTCCTCGAGCATACACCATTATATTCTTTGGTCTGACCAACGCTATCACCGTGTTCACTTAACTATGGAATTCCTTTTAAAAGGGAACCCGGATGAATTGTTGTTGAGCCCATTGACGACATCCTCATCTCCTCCATGATTTTGTTGAACATTAAGTTAGTGTTGGAAACTTTTGAAGGCATTTGTTCATGCTAGCTCATGAAGCATATGTTCGGATGTAAGAAGTGACTTCCTCTAGTTCATGTGCATTGGATGCAAGTTGCCGCCGTGGACTCGAGAAAGTCAATGTTATTTCCTTTGGAATCATCCCAAATCAGTCATGCATACATGAGAAGTATTCTGTGGTTCGGAGACTTGCAACCTCCATTCCATATGTATATCCTAGCACACCAAGCCACTGATTGAATTGTTCAAGGAAAAGGAGTTGCTGTGCAAATACTAGTTCATGCACAAGATTCCTATATCCTCAATGATGGTTCCCTACCAGAACTCGGTAGTGTTCTATTGTAAGACTACCATGTGATCATGTTTGTCTGAGACAGCGTGCTTACACATGTGTAGCAGAACCAGCTCATGTTTTGGAGCTTGCTATCGTAGTTCATTTCCCGAGAATCTCGCAACGTCATTTCGTCGATTTGTGTTGCAAACTTTCATTTTTCTTCCTAGACTCGATGAGTCTGGAATATCCTGACACCAACCAGATCTGAATCTCAGGCAGATATGATGGTTGGAACATTTTCCAAGAACTATAATATTGGTCCCTCGATAACCGGTAAAGTGGATGTCGTGGCCAACACACCCAGCCGGAAGACCTATTATTGTAGTATCTTGTTTGAGGAAGTTGGCCACCTCCCCATAAGGATTTCGTAGGATTTACCTCCGTAACTGTTCCTTTGGATTTTCGTTTATGCCCCCGAAGTCCGATCTTTTACTTGATGTTCTAGATACCAAACCATGTAAATGGGTTACGCTAGCACATCAAGGAGAGCATTAGAAGCGGAGTGCTAAATGTCTCTCGGTCAATCATCCAGATTTTGATCCCTTGGCCTCCCTAAGGTGAAATCTGAGAAAGTGTTATCTTCTTTCGCATCGGCATCCTCCATCACCATCCATCATGGCAGTATGTTGTGTTGCCAGGATCCTTGCCACGGATGTTGGTAAAACCTTGATGAATATGGAAATGCTCAAGTTCTTGAGAGCACGCACAAGCATTAGGTGTTACCATCGGCATTAACTAGGGTTGCTCTCAACTTCCTCGGTTATGCTATAACCTTCAAACAGTGAATTCACTCTCTATTGTTGGGTTCTTCCCCAGTTACCAGAATCATTCCTAGCATTTGCATTTTGTTCCCAGCTTGCACCGCCAATGTGCCATCCTACCATGGGTCTCTTCCATTTCCGGTGGTAAGCAAATTCATCCATTACGTTGTCTTCAACAAGGTAATCCACATCATCCAAGTCTGGATATGCCATTCTAC
>NC_057795.1:487584289-487590144 GCF_018294505.1 Triticum aestivum
TTTCCCCTTCGCCTTACCCTACGCTTGAATCTCGGGACGAGATTTTTGTTTAGTGGGGGTGAGTTGTCACAGCCCTAGAATTTGTTTGTCATTAGTTGCATTAAGGCATTCATGCATCATGTTTAAAGTTCATGAAACTTGAACTGGGGATGACAAACCCTAGCACTAAATAAAATGCAATTAGGATCAAAATAAAAATATTTTCAATAAACCCAGAATGCCCTTTAGGAAAGTTCATTATTTTTGTTAAAGGTGAAAACCCCTGCCAACAATGATGCACATATTTCTAGGCCATTCTGGATTTTTGAATTAAATCCTATTGTATTTGACCTTGGGCATTTAAATACTATAAATAATTTAAATGTTCAAAAAAATGTTGGAAATTGTTAAGGGTCACTGAAATAATTCAGAAAGCACCCATAATTGTTTCCAGGATTTTATAAAATGATTTGATATTTTTAAATCAAATCAAAACAAACTACAGAAAATAGAAAACAGAATTAAATAGAAATAAGAGAGAGAGAGCAGAAGATCTACCTGGCGCCTACCTGTGCGGCCTGCTGCAGAAGCCGGCCCAGCCCACCAGGGGCTCCCCTCCTGTCGTCTTAACCGCGCCAGTAGGCAGCGCGCGTGGCCGACGGGCGCCGACGCTGCCTTGGCCACCTCCTGCTTGCCACTCTCCTTCCTCGACGCTCTGGACGCCTTCCCCGAGCGCCACGCACCTCCCTGTCTCTCTCCCTCACTCTCCTGCGCTCTCACCCTTTTCCCTGGATCTCTCCCTCTCTCACCCGAGAGTCGCCGCCGACGTCGCTCGCAACCACAGCCACTTCCTCGCTCCCTCTCTGCGTACCCGAGCTCAGCCCGGACCCCAAGCCCCTCTACGTCGACCCACCGAAGCCCGGATGCCCCAAGACGATGCCGCGACGCTTCTTCCCGACCACGGCCGCCAGATGCCGCCGTCCGATTCATCCTCTCCGCCATCCCCCCGAGCATGCCAACCTGCTCTTCGAACTCACTGTGAGCTCCTACGCCTCCCCTCTCTCTTCCCCGCCTCGATTGCGCCCTGTAGCCTCGATCCCACCGGAGCCGGAGCTTGCTTGCCGCCGGCCATGTCGCCGCCGTAGCCACCGTTAGCTAGAGCTGCAACCGAGCACGCGGTCGTGCTCAGTGCAACCCCAGGAGGTCGTAACACCCCTCTTTGCCTCCTGTCGTGCTCCCTAACCCCGAAACCCAGTTCACCCGAACGCCGGCGCCACCGCAAGCTCCATTCCGGCAAACCCCGGCCACCCCCGCACCTCCCGTTGGTCCCCCTAGATGCGCACGGGCACGGGCTACCTCCTGGTGCCCTTGGCGCGTCGATCCGTCGCCTCTGGCATAACTCCGGCGAGCCATCGCCGCTCTGGGTCATCGCCGTCGTCCAACCGCCCGCGAATCAGACGTGGCCGGTCATTAGGGCCTAACCAACCCGCTAACCCAGGCCTAGGGCCACTGACAGGTGGGCCCTATCGTTTAATTAACCCGGCTAACAATTTAGTTAAGTTAATTAAACTCTATTAAATCACTGTGCAGCTGACATGTGGGTCCCACAGGTCAGATTTGACCTGGGCAATGCCGTTGACTTGCTGAGGTCACTGTGAAGTCATGCTGACGCAGTAATAGGTTTTCTGGATTTATTTTTATTCAGGAATTTCAGAAAATGATTAAAACTTCAATAAATCATAGAAATTCAACCGTAACTCCAAATTAAATAATTTATATATGAAAAATTATCAGAAAAATTCAAGGAATCCGTATGTACCATTTTCATGCATGTTAGAACAACTTATAGCTGCTGTTTAGCACAAATCAATTAAATGGCATTTGAATAATCACATATGGAGTTTGAATTTGAATCTTGTATTCAAACCAACTTCATTTAATCTGTTGCTAGTTGCATTAGCTCAAAACACATTCATATTTCCATGTCATGAGCATGCATCATATTGTGCATTGCATTGATTGTATTTCTTCTTTGTTGCCGGTATCTGTTCCCTCCCGGTAGACGATGTTCCGACGTTGTGATCGTTGACACTGATGAAGACTCAATGTTATCTTCAGAAGTGCCAGGCAAGCAAAACCCCCTTGTTCATTCCGATAAAATCCCACTCTCTCGCTCCTGCTCTCTTTTACTGCCTTAGGACAACACCGATTCATCTGTTACTTGCTGCGGTAGCTAAACCCCTTTATCCTTTGCATGACCTGTCATTGCCACAGTAAATAGATGAAACCCACTAGCATGAGTAGGAGTTGTTTGAGCCCTGTTGTGCCTACTCATTCATGCTTGTTTGTCATGCCTGCTACTGCTTAGAGTTCAGTCAGGTATGATTCATCGGGGATGAATCAGAGGTGTGTGAACATGTCCTACTGTGTGTGAGCTAAGTGTGTGAATACGATTTGGTAAAGGTAGCGGTGAGAGGCCATGTAGGAGTACATGGTGGGTTGTCTCATTGCAGTCGTCCTCAGGAACTGAGTTCTGTGTTTGTGATCCATGATTCAGCTACTACCACGCATTGGGCCCGAAACCAATGGACCCTCTCGGCTTCTTAATCACCCTTGTCCTCTGTCCAGGAGTTGCAAGTAGTTTCTGGTGTTTGTAGTATGCTGGAGGCCATGGGCAGCGCTGACCGTAGGGGTGGGCTGTGATGCGGTAGGCACGTGGCACGGTGTACCGGGCGCCCGTTTGGTGTCTCGGGAACCCTGTTCACATCGTTTGGGGCTGTGAGCGAAACTCCGGCCGGATTTCCTCATGGATGGAACCCGAATAGGCGATAAACCTGGACTAGAGATTTGAGTGTTTAGGCAGGCCGTGGCCGACAACCACGTTGGGCTTCCACTTGAAGGTTGCCGAGTACATGTCGTGTAAACGGCGGTAAGTGGTGAGAGCGTGTGTGAAGAAGTACACCCCTGCAGGGTTAACATCATCTATTCGAATAGCCGTGTCCGCGGAAAAGGACTTCTGGGTTGCTTATATCAGTTCATAGACAAGTGAAAGTGGATACTCTAAAATACGCAAGATAAGCGTGAGTGCTATGGACGACGTTCTCGTAGGGAGACGAGAGTGGATCCATAGTGGTGTATTGATATGGTGAATATGTGGACTCGTGTGCGCCACCTCAAAAGAGTTACTTGCAGTCGTAGTTCAGGATAGCCACCGAGTCAAAGCTGGCTTGCTGCAGTTAAACCCCACCATCCCCTTTGTTGATAATGATGCATATGTAGTTAGTTCTGATGTAAGTCTTGCTGGGTACATTTGTACTCACGTTGCTTAATTTATGTTTTTGCAGAGAGACTTCAGTCTCACTAGTAGTTCCACGTGGACTTTCACGTTTAGCTTGTTACCTCAGCTACGATCTTGTGCCCTCGGCAGGATCTGGTTGATAGTCAGGCTTCTCAGCCTTTTCCATTTATATTTGTCTGTACTCAGACATGTTAAGCTTCCGCTTGTGCTTTGATTTGTATGCTCTGAATGTTGGGTCATGAGACCCATGTTTGTAATATCTCGCTCCTCGGAGCCTATTGGATAAAATACTTGTGTCGTAGAGTCATGTTGTGATGCCTTGTTGTATTTGCACATATCGAGCATATTGTGTGTATGATTGAAATGCTTGGTATGTGTGGGATCTGACTATCTAGTTGTTTATCCTTAGTAGCCTCTCTTACCGGGAAATGTCTCCTAGTGTTTCCACCGAGCCAGGGTAGCTTGCTACTGCTCCGGAACACTTAGGCTGGCCGGCATGTGTCCTTCTTCGTTCCTGTGTCTGTCCCTTCGGGGAAATGTCACGCGATGGATACCGGAGTCCTATTAGCCCGCTACAGCCCGGTTCACCGGAGTCCTGCTAGCCCAGTGCTACAGCCTGGATTCACTCGCTGGTGACCGACACGTTCGATGCTGGGTCATGGATGCCTGTCCCTGTAAGTTTGTGCCACTTTGGGTTTACGACTAGCCATGTCAGCCCGGGCTCCTTATCATATGGATGCTAGCGACACTGTCATATACGTGTGCCAAAAGGCGCAAACGGTCCCGGGCAAAGGTAAGGCGACACCCGTGGGAATACCGTGCGTGAGGCCGCAAGGTGATATGAGGTGTTACATGCTAGATCGATGTGACATTGAGTCGGGGTCCTGACAGCGTTGGTATCAGAGCTTGACTGCCTGTAGGATTACCAAGCCAAACTGGTCAAAGTTGAGTCTAGAAATTCTTTAGTTATATAAGGGAATTGATTGTGGGATGGAACGTAAGGCTCTTTTTACTCCTTATACCTCATGGCCTTCTGATCTGAGTCATCATCTTCTCTTCTACGGGGATTAAGAACTAGGCTATCTCTTCCTTCCATCAGGATCACGTGTTACTAATCCGTAGACTTATAAGATTGTTGGATTAAGCTTCAGTTCAGTTTCTACCTCTGTATGTTAATTATTGATCTCGAGACCTTGATATTGTGCTTCTGAGTGGTTATGCCACCATTTTTGTGAATGTCTCAAATCTTTTCTGAGCATTTACAGCCGTTATGCTGTCCGAGTCATCCCAGGTTTCTAAATAGTTTGAAGCAATTCACAAATTCCTTCCTCCCATTTCGATGTTCCTTTGGGCCAGATTAACCACACTAATCGGTGAGTTGAGGTACTTTATTGCCTTGACATATATGTTGGAGCTGGTATTATGACCCTAGGTGTCTTAGGGAATCATCTAGTAATTTAGCCATGATTTGTGTCCCAGTGTGATGATTCTGGCCTTTATCCTCGAAAGCATCCCGTGATGCCACTTAGTAGTAGGTATTCTACTCCTGGGTTTTGAACCCGAGATTCACTCTACATACTTCATGTTGATAGTAATTGCTAGGGCCTTTAGGATATTAGTAACCTTTGCGATAGTCCTTGAAGTCCGTGGTATCTTCTTCTTCCAAATACCATGAACTACTTATGGCAGAAGTTCCTCGTTGAACTGAACGATCACAACCAGAATGCTCTTGATGAGTTCTCCATTATATATTGTGACTCTGCCAGTTCAACCTTTCTGCATGGGTTGAGTGTTGGGGAGACTATCATTTTAAGCACAAGAGCAAGGAGTTCATCATCAACACACCATTTGTTACTTCTTGGAGAGTGGTGTCTCCTAGATTGGCTAGGTGTCACTTGGGAGCCTCCGACAAGATTGTGGAGTTGAACCAAGGAGTTTTTAAGGGCAAGGAGATCGCCTACTTCGTGAAGATCTACCCTAGTGAGGCAAGTCCTTCATGGGCGACGGCCATGATGGGATAGACAAGGTTGCTTCTTCGTGGACCCTCCATGGGTGGAGCCCTCCGTGGACTTGTGCAGCCGTTACCCTTCGTGGGTTGAAGTCTCCATCAACGTGGATGTGACGCCCGGATAATTAGACTACAGTAATCCCAAGCTAATGATGCCACGTCACCTCCATTACTGTGATTAAACTCACGTTGATTCGAACCTGATTCAAATTCAAATTTAAAACATAGGAAAACAACAAAAGTTTCCAAACTTTAAAACTAAAATGTTCGGAGTGAACTAAATAATGCAGCGGTAATTATGGTGGAGAAACCAAACTTTGATAAAGTGTTTAAAGGCTCTAAGATAATTAAAACAGTAGTTAAAACTGTTAAATACATGCCTATTGAATTTTATAAAATATTAAACTATTTTATTTTCGGTTGAGAATTAAGGTGGCAGTAGTATATTTATAAATACAAATTTAGGTGCTAGTGTTTTTATAAAACTGTAATAAAAGGGAACTTAAAATAAAACAGAAAAGAAAATACAAAAGAGACAAACTAAACAGACAAAAAAAAAGAAAAGAACCC
>NC_057795.1:487590316-487591958 GCF_018294505.1 Triticum aestivum
GCCCCCCACTACGCTCTCTTCCCCCTCTCTCCCGATTGGATCGGGAGGTGGGGCAAACCACCGACGCCGCCGCCCTAAGCCCGACGCCGCGCCCCCCCAGATCCCGTCCTCGCCGGACCGATCCGCCGCCGCCTGGACCTCGCCTCCTCATTCCCCTGCTCGTCGGAGCGTCGTCCCCGTCCGCCACCCCGAACCCCGCCGCTCGACGCCGTCATCGGAAGCCACCACGCCGGACCACACCACGCCGCCTCGCCGACCTTCCTCCTCGCCGGCGCCGTCGTCCCCGACTCTTCCTCAACACCCGCTGCCAGGTACCCTACAACTACGGTGAGGCCCTCGGCCTCTCCTTCCCCTCGCTCGCACACCGTCCCGCACCGGCGCGCGACCACCTCGACTCCCGTCCGCTGCCATCGACCGTTGCACTCGCCGCATCGTGGATGCGCCCAACCCCACACTGGAGCCGCCCGCGGCCACCTGCCTCCGCGCGCGTCCACCGTCGAGCTCCAGCACGCCCTAGACCGCGCTTGGCCGCGCCCGACCGTGGCCGACAGCGCGCGCTCGCGCCCACGCCCCCTCTGACCAAGCCCGGCCATGGAGGGTCTCCGCTCCCCCTTGCTGCTGCCCGCCCGGCCACCACCGCCTCCATCCCGCGGCTCCTGGCCGCGCCCGCCAGGGCCGTCGCCGTCCGGGGCCTCCGCTGCTCCCCGCCTCCTGCCGCTGTCGAGCAATGCCGCCGACGCAGCTGGGACTCGCGCCCTCGCTGCGGTGGCCTCGGGCACGGGCACCCATTGCCCAAAACCGCCACGCCCGCACCTGGCGCCCAGCGCCCACTAGCGCCCGAAAACCCACTAAGGCCCCTGGGGCCTATGACAGATGGGCCCCACGCCCAAAACATTTTTTTATTAAAAAAAGAGAATTAAAAAATATAATAAATAAATAATTAATAATAAAATTAATTAATTAATTAATTAATTAACTAATTAATTAACTTAACTAATCATGTTTAGTTTAACTAATTAAGATTAATTAACCTACTAAATAGTTACCCTAATTAACTACTGTTAATTAGCTAAACAATCCCTAACATGTAGGACCCACCTGTCAGGTTGACCCAGTCAACCTCTATTGACTGCTGACATCATGCTGACATCATGCTGACATCAGCAATCACTGTTCTGGATAATGTTGCATTAAAATAATTAAATAAATCCTAAAAATGATTTAAATCTTTTAAAATTAATAGAGAATAAACTGTAGCTCAGATGAAAATACTTTCTACATGAAAGTTGCTCAGAACGACGAGACGATTCCGGATACGCAGTCCGTTCATCCGCCACACACCCCTAACCTATCGAACCCGCAACTTTCCCCCTCCGGCTCCTCTGCCCGAAACACGAAACACCGGGGATATTTTCCCGGGTGTTTCCCCCCTTAACCGGCATCACCTCATACCACGGCAGGTCACGCCTAGCATCATTACTTGTCATGTCATGCATCGATATGCATCTGTTTACATGGTATTCATTGTTTCTTCCCCCTCTTCTCTCCGGTAGACTACGAGACCGACACTGCTGCTGCCCAATTCGACTACGGAGTTGACGACCTCTCTCTCTTGCCAGAGCAACCAGGCAAGCCCCCCCCC
>NC_057795.1:487591968-487598709 GCF_018294505.1 Triticum aestivum
GCTCGCGCCCACGCCCCCTCTGACCAAGCCCGGCCATGGAGGGTCTCCGCTCCCCCTTGCTGCTGCCCGCCCGGCCACCACCGCCTCCATCCCGCGGCTCCTGGCCGCGCCCGCCAGGGCCGTCGCCGTCCGGGGCCTCCGCTGCTCCCCGCCTCCTGCCGCTGTCGAGCGATGCCGCCGACGCAGCTGGGACTCGCGCCCTCGCTGCGGTGGCCTCGGGCACGGGCACCCATTGCCCGAAACCGCCACGCCCGCACCTGGCGCCCAGCGCCCACTAGCGCCCGAAAACCCACTAAGGCCCCTGGGGCCTATGACAGATGGGCCCCACGCCCAAAACATTTTTTTATTAAAAAAAAGAGAATTAAAAAATATAATAAATAAATAATTAATAATAAAATTAATTAATTAATTAATTAATTAACTAATTAATTAACTTAACTAATCCTGTTTAGTTTAACTAATTAAGATTAATTAACCTAATAAATAGTTACCCTAATTAACTACTGTTAATTAGCTAAACAATCCCTAACATGTAGGACCCACCTGTCAGGTTGACCCAGTCAACCTCTATTGACTGCTGACATCATGCTGACATCATGCTGACATCAGCAATCACTGTTCTGGATAATGTTGCATTAAAATAATTAAATAAATCCTAAAAATGATTTAAATCTTTTAAAATTAATAGAGAATAAACTGTAGCTCAGATGAAAATACTTTCTACATGAAAGTTGCTCAGAACGACGAGACGATTCCGGATACGCAGTCCGTTCATCCGCCACACACCCCTAACCTATCGAACCCGCAACTTTCCCCCTCCGGCTCCTCTGCCCGAAACACGAAACACCGGGGATATTTTCCCGGGTGTTTCCCCCCTTAACCGGCATCACCTCATACCACGGCAGGTCACGCCTAGCATCATTACTTGTCATGTCATGCATCGATATGCATCTGTTTACATGGTATTCATTGTTTCTTCCCCCTCTTCTCTCCGGTAGACTACGAGACCGACACTGCTGCTGCCCAATTCGACTACGGAGTTGACGACCTCTCTCTCTTGCCAGAGCAACCAGGCAAGCCCCCCCCCCTTGATCACTAGATATCGCCTATTCTACTCTATAGTGCTTGCATTAGAGTAGTGTAGCATGTTACTGCTTTCTGTTATACCTATCCTGATGCATAGCCTGTCCTTGTTACTACTGTTGTTACCTTTACCTGCAATCCTACTTGCTTAGTATAGGATGCTAGTATTTCCATCTATGGCCCTACATTCTTGTCCTTCTGCTGTGCTATACTATCGGGCCGTGATCACTCGGGAGGTGATCACGGGTATATACTATATACTTTATACATGATACATGTGGAGACTAAAGTCGGGTCGACTGGTGGAGCACCCGCGAGTGGATCTTTGAGGCGGAGCGACAGGGCAGGTTGAGACCGCCTAGGAGAGAGGTGGGCCTGGCCCTGTTCAGCGTTCGCGGATATTTAACACGCTTAACGAGATCTTGGTATTTGATCTGAGTTGGCTACGAGCCTATACGCACTAACCAACTACGTGGGAAAGATATGGGCACTCAGCGTCGTGGTATCAGCCGAAGCACTTCGTGACGTCAGCGACTGAGCGGCGCGCGCCGAATTGGACTGGAACGCCACTAGGCTAGGTCTGCTTTCGGCCGCCCTCGCAACGTGCAGGTGTGTTCAGGGTGATGGACCCAAACCCCTGGGCGCCTAGGTTTAGACCGGCGTGCTGACCTCTTTGTTGAGCCTAGGTGGGGCTGCGACGTGTTGATCTTCCGTGGCCGGGCATGACCCAGGAAAGTGTGTCCGGCCAAATGGGATCAAGCGTGTTGGGTAAGTTGGTGCACCCCTGCAGGGAAGTTGATCTATTCGAATAGCCGTGATCTTCGGTAACAGGACGACTTGGAGTTGTACCTTGACCTTATGACAACTAGAACCGGATACTTAATAAAACACACCCTTCCAAGTTCCACAGACAACCCGGTGATCGCTTTTCCACAGGGCGACGAGGGGAGGATCGCCGGGTAGGATTATGCTATGCGATGCGACTGGAGATGCTACTTGGAGATGCTACTTGGAGATGCTACTTGGAGGACTTCAATCTACTCTCTTCTACATGCTGCAAGACGGAGGCTGCCAGAAGCGTAGTCTTCGACAGGATTAGCTATCCCCCTTTTATTCTGGCATTCTGCAGTTCAGTCCACCGATATGGCCCTTTACACATATACCCATGCATATGTAGTGTAGCTCCTTGCTTGCAAGTACTTTGGATGAGTACTCACGATTGCTTTTCTCCCTCTTTTCCCCTTTCCCTTCTACCTGGTTGTTGCAACCAGATGCTGGAGCCCTGGAGCCAGACGCCACCGTCGACGATGATTCCTACTACACTGGAGGTGCCTACTACTACGTGCAGCCCGCTGACGACGACCAGGAGTAGTTAGGAGGATCCCAGGCAGTAGGTCTGCGCCTCTTTCGATCTGTATCCCAGTTTGTGCTAGCCTTCTTAAGGCAAACTTGTTTACCTTATGTCTGTACTCAGATATTGTTGCTGCCGCTGACTCGTCTATGATCGAGCTCTTGTATTCGAGCCCTCGAGGCCCCTGGCTTGTAATATGATGCTTGTGTGACTTATTTTATTTGTAGAGTTGTGTTGTGATATCTTCCCGTGAGTCCCTGATCTTGATTGTACACGTTTGCGTGTATGATTAGTGTACGATTGAATCGAGGGCGTCACAAGTTGGTATCAGAGCTAACTGCCTGTAGGAATCCCCTTTCCAACTCCTTGGCCGAAGTTGAGTCTAGCCATTGCAAAACTTTTACTAACTTGGCTGTGTGCCTTACGGGCCCACGTCGCCGTTGAGTGGTATTAGGATCTTTTACTCCTCGTCTATACTCTGGGACTCTGATCTCTCTTCTAGTCGGGTTAAATGATTTTCTAAAATCTAACTTTAGGTTCTCGAAAATGCTTTCTCCCGGAGAGCCCCTTCAGTCTAGATGATTGCCGACTGCACATGAAGATTTCAAAGTTACTTTCCGATACTCTTTCGGGACTGCCCATTGCTTTTGCAATTCCCTTCCACCGAAATATCCCTATGGATAAATACTTACACCTATCGTGCTTACTTTTATTCCCAGTCGATCTTGTTATTACAAGATACCCCGAGAATATTTGGTGCCTACTGCCTTGCAGTTCTTCGCCACCGGAATACCCCTAAGGATAAATTCTCGCACTTTCCGAGTATCTGCTCATCCCCAGTTGTTAAGGTGTTTCACAAAAGTTTTTGAAATGCCATTCAATCTTCCGAAGATTTTCAACAACCTATTGCTCTTGAAATTCTTGCTTGCTTGCTTGCATTGGGATTAAATCCTATAAGTCTGGTGATCTTATTGGCATCCTCTATCATTATCATTTTAAGTCCGTTAATTCAATATGTTGAGGATGCTTGCCTTCCTCAGTCGAATCCTAGAATTCATCCTTCTGGCTCAGACGTCAGTTGGATATGAGCTGCTTCTTGACCAATCAATGCCTTGATCAGTTGTGCTTCTTATGAGCTGCTTCTTGACCAATCAATGCCTTGATCGGTTGTGCTTCTAAGTCTATTGAACTTATTCATTTTCGATCAGAACGTTTGCTTATGATCCTTTGTTTTGTAAATCATAATTCCTTTGTTATCTAAACATCAAATTATTCAGATGTTCTATAATATGATGTTGTGCATTCTTTCTTTGTCTGATTGAGTACCGATACTCACATCAGCTCCGTTGTGGATCGCCCGATCCATTGTTGGATTTCATCCGACATCGTCCTTCATATTCAATAACCTTGTGAGCCTTTCCAAGGGTATATAATGCCTTTGGTAAATTGTATCCTCCGCTTTGTCAACCATGCTCTACTTTTGAACTTGTGTTATTTACTCCTGAAGTTTGTGGTACATGTGCTAAGAAGCCCCGATGGCTTGAACCTATGCCTTCCTTAATATGTGTGAACTCGAAAGTTTTCACGAGTCATACTCTTCTGGTATTTTGCCAGATAAAATTTCAACACTACAACTTCATCGAACGCGAGAAGTAAATGAAAGGTTATGCATTGGAAACGTGGGAGTCGACCTTGAACTTTGTGTTCATGCCCATGGACATGATGTAGATCCTATCATGGAAACTTCTTGTAATAATAACTATTTCCTTGGTATAATATCATCTGGTACCTGTGAATTGATCCTTTGCTATCATGGCTTCGACCATGATTGATCCCCTTTGATTCCATTTCTCAGACAAGATGAAGTACTTGTCTTCTGCAGATCACTTCACGTGTCCACCCTCTACTCTGCTCTACCGTCGAGTATTACAATCTGGTATCTCAAGAATATCATGGAACATCTTAACTTCTTATGGGTTCTTCATCAATTGTTATTACTCACCAGGTCCAATTGTTCTTAGGTTATAGGTTGTTGTCAACCGAGAACACCGACTAGTGAAATTATTCCGCACTACAAATCAAATACCCCTAGTATTTTTACTGGGAAATTCTAAACTCAAGCTGGTCATTCCTAGATTATCGGCTGCATCCTGGTCTTGCTACCTTTGACTGTGCTATCTTGTCATTCTCTGGTGCACGTATTCTTCAGTGTGTGAGCACGACTTACGTCAAGCTTTCAACATCTTGTTGCTTGTCTTGGAATGCAACTTTGGTTCCGAGTTTGCCTCTTATATATTGATCCTATAACTTGCCACTTTGTCATTTCCTTGCTTGTTGCCGTTGTTATTTGATTGCATCCTCTTGAAACCTCCCGACAAATGTGTCGGATCACCTTCAACACTTTGACTTCTTCCGAGATGTCAACTGTGCTCATGATGAGGAATACCCTCCTTGCCCTCGATGATTTTTGTTATCATCGACAACACCCTTGACTTTCATCATGAACTTGCCCACATAGTGAATGCAACTTGTTCTCCAGCTAGTGTTGTGTTCTGCCTTGAAGTATTACTGTCTATTATGTCGAGAATGTTGTTGGGATTGCTCCACCTCTTACAAATTCTCGGCATGATGATACTTCTCACCATCACCATTCTTCCTTGGTCCCCATGTTGTTTTCAACCAGGATACCAATATGCTAACGATGTTGTTTGAGTTTTGTACTTCTAGCAACCCTATTGCCTTGAAGTTAATGATCGACAGTTCGTTCTTAGACTGTTGGTTATTGAGTCGTCACTCTAACATTGATCTTGCTGCCTAAGGTCATACTTCAGGCACACCTTTAAACTAATGATTGATGGTGTATGTTTTCCTAGAGCATACACCATTATATCATTTGAATTGACAAGTGCCATCTTCTTGTTCACATTATTGTGGAAAGCCATCCATTTGGAATTCTCGATGAATTGTCGCTGAGCCCATCAGCCACCTTCTCATCCCCTCCTTGGTTTAATGATGAACTATTGTTTCAGGAACCCGCTTCCATAGTTCATTTCTCGAGAATCTTGCAATGTCATTTCGTCTATTTGTGTTGCACCTTTTCTTCTCGAACATCCTGAGTCTGAGGTATCATGACACCAATCGGATCTGAATCTCGGTCAAATAAGATGGTTGGGACAACTTTCCAGGAGTTATGTTGTTGGTCCTTTGATGACCCGGTAATATGATGTCATGCCTAGCACCCCCCTGGCTGGAGGACCTATCACTATAATTTCTTTAGCAAGGATAACCATTTACCCATGAGGAAATTGTAAGACTTATTCTACAAGTTATTCCTGATGGATCCTTCGTGTTTCCAAAGTCTGATCTTCACCTGACGACCATGTCAATGCTATCTCGAAGCATGTCTATGGTACTCCGATTTTCAACAAGACCATTTGAAGCCCAATGCTAAATGTTTCTTGCTCAATTACCCAAACACCGTTGTATGGGCAATGTCATGAAAATTCTCTCCCCTACCTAAAGAGTTTTCTACATTATATCCTGACATGGATATCATGCTCTGCATGTCCTTGGGAAGGATATACCCTTGAAATATGTGTTTAAACATAATTTCCTTTCCATTGTTCTGTTTAATCTGATGATCATATTTTCCTTCCATTGTTGGTTTAACCTTTCTTGTGAACTATATGATCTGAGCAGTAATATTCTCCTGCTTATGTAAACACCTCGTTGTACAATTCTGTCAGTAAGACCCTGTTACTTTTGTTGATGACATTCCGGTAACCACCGATGGACGAGAACTTCGCCTACTGGTCTGCCTCGTTCAACGAGCAGGAAAATGGTTCTCTTCGTCCCTCGCCCTTGGTACCGACATTGTTGCCGACATAACTGACATGCTACTCTCTGACATGCCTTGCTATCGTGATCGTACAAGATGTCAGCCCCCCCTTTCTACTTTTAACCCACATGGTGGGCCCATAACCCACAGGTCCCAGGAACGAAACCTGAATCTCCTGTACAACCTGTTGTCAAAGTTATTCCTCGTGCTTGACTTTGTATGTAATTCATGGGCCACTTGCCTGTTGATCTATTCTGGTATCGGACACAATACTTATTCCCGTTGCTCAGAACCCCTTTCGCACTCTGCTTCAGGCAATGAACGATTGCCTATCCGCTTGAAACTTCTTATTGCACCGTCTTACTTTGCTCTCGATAGGTGTAATTTGTTCAACTCGAGAGATACTCATATGTTCATTCTTGGGATACCCCCAGATGAATTTCCCTTATAACCTCCTATCATTGTAGAG
>NC_057795.1:487598719-487600123 GCF_018294505.1 Triticum aestivum
TACTACCACGCATTGGGCCCGAAACCAATGGACCCTCTCGGCTTCTTAATCACCCTTGTCCTCTGTCCAGGAGTTGCAAGTAGTTTCTGGTGTTTGTAGTATGCTGGAGGCCGTGGGCAGCGCTGACCGTAGGGGTGGGCTGTGATGCGGTAGGCACGTGGCACGGTGTACCGGGCGCCCGTTTGGTGTCTCGGGAACCCTGTTCACATCGTTTGGGGCTGTGAGCGAAACTCCGGCCGGATCTCCTCATGGATGGAACCCGAATAGGCGATAAACCTGGACTAGAGACTTGAGTGTTTAGGCAGGCCGTGGCCGACACCCACGTTGGGCTTCCACTTGAAGGTTGCCGAGTACATGTCGTGTAAACGACGGTAAGTGGTGAGAGCGTGTGTGAAGAAGTACACCCCTGCAGGGTTAACATCATCTATTCGAATAGCCGTGTCCGCGGAAAAGGATTTCTGGGTTGCTTATATCAGTTCATAGACAAGTGAAAGTGGATACTCTAAAATATGCAAGATAAGGGTGAGTGCTATGGACGGCGTTCTCGTAGGGAGACGAGAGCGGATCCATAGTGGTGTATTGATATGGTGAATATGTGGACTCGTGTGCGCCACCTCAAAAGAGTTACTTGCAGTCGTAGTTCAGGATAGCCACCGAGTCAAAGCTGGCTTGCTGCAGTTAAACCCCACCATCCCCTTTGTTGATAATGATGCATATGTAGTTAGTTCTGATGTAAGTCTTGCTGGGTACATTTGTACTCACGTTGCTTAATTTATGTTTTTGCAGAGAGACTTCAGTCTCACTAGTAGTTCCACGTGGACTTCGACGTTTAGCTTGTTACCTCAGCTACGATCTTGTGCCCTCGGCAGGATCTGGTAGATAGTCAGGCTTCTCAGCCTTTTCCATTTATAGTTGTTTGTACTCAGACATGTTAAGCTTCCGCTTGTGCTTTGATTTGTATGCTCTGAATGTTGGGTCATGAGACCCATGTTTGTAATATCTCGCTCCTCGGAGCCTATTGGATAAAATACTTGTGTCGTAGAGTCATGTTGTGATGCCTTGTTGTATTTGCACATTCGAGCATATTGTGTGTATGATTGAAATGCTTGGTATGTGTGGGATCTGACTATCTAGTTGTTTATCCTTAGTAGCCTCTCTTACCGGGAAATGTCTCCTAGTGTTTTCACCGAGCCAGGGTAGCTTGCTACTGCTCCGGAACACTTAGGCTGGCCGGCATGTGTCCTTCTTCGTTCCTGTGTCTGTCCCTTCGGGGAAATGTCACGCGATGGATACCGGAGTCCTGTTAGCCCGCTACAGCCCGGTTCACCGGAGTCCTGCTAGCCCAGTGCTACAGCCTGGATTCACTCGCTGGTGACCGACACGTTCGATGCTGGGTCATGGATG
>NC_057795.1:487600988-487610279 GCF_018294505.1 Triticum aestivum
TGTCCGAGTCATCCCAGGTTTCTAAATAGTTTGAAGCAATTTGCAAATTCCTTCCTCCCGTTTCGATGTTCCTTTGGGCCAGATTAACCACACTAATCGGTGAGTTGAGGTACTTTATTGCCTTGACATATATGTTGGAGCTGGTATTATGACCCTAGGTGTCTTAGGGAATCATCTAGTAATTTAGCCATGATTTGTGTCCCAGTGTGATGATTCTGGCCTTTATCCTCGAAAGCATCCCGTGATGCCACTTAGTAGTAGGTATTCTACTCCTGGGTTTTGAACCCGAGATTCACTCTACCTACTTCATGTTGATAGTAATTGCTAGTGCCTTTAGGATATTAGTAACCTTTGCGATAGTCCTTGAAGTCCGTGGTATCTTCTTCTTCCAAATACCATGAACTACTTATGGCAGAAGTTCCTCGTTGAACTGAACGATCACAACCAGAATGCTCTTGATGAGTTCTCCATTATGTATTGTGACTCTGCCAGTTCAACCTTTCTGCATGGGTTATCCGGAAGAATTATGTTGAAATCGTTCGACATACTAATCTATGCATCCACAACTTAGAAAATTATATGTTCCTTTGAGTTGTCCCTCTTTAGTTGTCTACTGACCTTCGTCTATCAATTGATAGTCAAGAGTATGTGTGCAATCGTTCATCGATGCCTATTATTCTTGTGGTCCGTCAAGCCATTCTATTCAGGATGACTAGGAGAAACAAACTCCAGTACCTCATCCATATCTAGGATTGGGTCAAAATAGTGGTGCTCCGCAGATCAAAATGCTAACCCAGTTTTTGTTCTGTTCTACCCTGAAGTATTACCCTCTTTATGTCAAGAAAGTCATAGGAATTACACATCATCTTATGAATTCTTGGTGCAGTGATACTTCTCGCCATCATTATTCATTTCTCGGCTACCGTGTTGTTGCAACCGGAATGCCGACGGGTGAACTATGATGTGTGAAATCAGTACCCCTAGCAACTAGTTGCTTGGTACTAAATGGACAATATTCTCATTCTTAGCATGTTGGATATTGAATCACCATTCTAAGATAGATTGTGCTACCTAGTCCTTATTTCCTGGTGCACTCTTTGATTGATGAGTTAGGATTTTGTCAAGTCCTCGCTCATTTGATCATATCATCTTGCTTGAAAAGCAAGATTGTTCTCGAGCTTGGTAACATACCGGTGGTTCATGATATTCCGAATTTCTTCTCGGAAGTATCACCAGGTTGTCGCCTGACCGCTATGTTGATCTCGTGATCAAGTTGGTTTAGTCCTGTAAACCACTATTTCTCCAAGAATCCGTGTTGGATACCCCTGAGCTAGTTGGTTAAGCTAAACGACAACTTGGAGAGTTGGAAGATAAAAGCTTACCTAACTTAGTTCGTTTCAAAGGGATATCCTGGTGTTGGTGTGTTTTCAAGAAAGATGATATCTTCATTGGTTGATCCTCGTGGTCAATTGCTGGATCTATTATCTTACCCAAACCTTTGATTGAGTATGGGCTATCGTCAAATCAAATCAGAACCAACGATAATCGTAATGTTGTCTTACTCGTGGTTTTTCCTCGAGCATACACCATTATATTCTTTGGTCTGACCAACGCTATCACCGTGTTCACTTAACTATGGAATTCCTTTTAAAAGGGAACCCGGATGAATTGTTGTTGAGCCCATTGACGACATCCTCATCTCCTCCATGATTTTGTTGAACATTAAGTTAGTGTTGGAAACTTTTGAAGGCATTTGTTCATGCTAGCTCATGAAGCATATGTTCGGATGTAAGAAGTGACTTCCTCTAGTTCATGTGCATTGGATGCAAGTTGCCGCCGTGGACTCGAGAAAGTCAATGTTATTTCCTTTGGAATCATCCCAAATCAGTCATGCATACATGAGAAGTATTCTGTGGTTCGGAGACTTGCAACCTCCATTCCATATGTATATCCTAGCACACCAAGCCACTGATTGAATTGTTCAAGGAAAAGGAGTTGCTGTGCAAATACTAGTTCATGCACAAGATTCCTATATCCTCAATGATGGTTCCCTACCAGAACTCGGTAGTGTTCTATTGTAAGACTACCATGTGATCATGTTTGTCTGAGACAGCGTGCTTACACATGTGTAGCAGAACCAGCTCATGTTTTGGAGCTTGCTATCGTAGTTCATTTCCCGAGAATCTCGCAACGTCATTTCGTCGATTTGTGTTGCAAACTTTCATTTTTCTTCCTAGACTCGATGAGTCTGGAATATCCTGACACCAACCAGATCTGAATCTCAGGCAGATATGATGGTTGGAACATTTTCCAAGAACTATAATATTGGTCCCTCGATAACCGGTAAAGTGGATGTCGTGGCCAACACACCCAGCCGGAAGACCTATTATTGTAGTATCTTGTTTGAGGAAGTTGGCCACCTCCCCATAAGGATTTCGTAGGATTTACCTCCGTAACTGTTCCTTTGGATTTTCGTTTATGCCCCCGAAGTCCGATCTTTTACTTGATGTTCTAGATACCAAACCATGTAAATGGGTTACGCTAGCACATCAAGGAGAGCATTAGAAGCGGAGTGCTAAATGTCTCTCGGTCAATCATCCAGATTTTGATCCCTTGGCCTCCCTAAGGTGAAATCTGAGAAAGTGTTATCTTCTTTCGCATCGGCATCCTCCATCACCATCCATCATGGCAGTATGTTGTGTTGCCAGGATCCTTGCCACGGATGTTGGTAAAACCTTGATGAATATGGAAATGCTCAAGTTCTTGAGAGCACGCACAAGCATTAGGTGTTACCATCGGCATTAACTAGGGTTGCTCTCAACTTCCTCGGTTATGCTATAACCTTCAAACAGTGAATTCACTCTCTATTGTTGGGTTCTTCCCCAGTTACCAGAATCATTCCTAGCATTTGCATTTTGTTCCCAGCTTGCACCGCCAATGTGCCATCCTACCATGGGTCTCTTCCATTTCCGGTGGTAAGCAAATTCATCCATTACGTTGTCTTCAACAAGGTAATCCACATCATCCAAGTCTGGATATGCCATTCTACCGACCCCCTCCAAACGATCGCTCGAGAATTGCCTTAGGCTGGTTTAAAGAGTTTCAATGATCTCTGAATCAAAGGTAATTCTTTTTGCCACTTAAGGGGATATAATCTTCGAGTCACCTTCCCTAAGGTGCATCATTATGGTGTCATGTCAACTTAACTCCTCGCTACGTTGACAACCGTTCACCACCCTCTTAGGTGAGGAATTGTTGTCTACCTAGTGAACCCTCGTCATCTGTTCCACTCCATTCCGCTAGAGGTGTGCTTCATCTCTCAGCTCGAGAGATGTTGCTATGTCTCATTCCGAGAGTTAATCCTGAGTTGTTCGACCTTCGAGAAGAACAATTCTCTTAGGGTCTTTCCTTTCCCCTCGTTGTCATGATAGTTGGAGTTCTCAAGGCAAGACTTCGAGACAATGATGGTGAACGAATCAACGTTCAATTGAAGTGCAACCTGGATCCTGAAGATCGTGCTAGTTTGCGTTTCCCCTTCGCCTTACCCTACGCTTGAATCTCGGGACGAGATTTTTGTTTAGTGGGGGTGAGTTGTCACAGCCCTAGAATTTGTTTGTCATTAGTTGCATTAAGGCATTCATGCATCATGTTTAAAGTTCATGAAACTTGAACTGGGGATGACAAACCCTAGCACTAAATAAAATGCAATTAGGATCAAAATAAAAATATTTTCAATAAACCCAGAATGCCCTTTAGGAAAGTTCATTATTTTTGTTAAAGGTGAAAACCCCTGCCAACAATGATGCACATATTTCTAGGCCATTCTGGATTTTTGAATTAAATCCTATTGTATTTGACCTTGGGCATTTAAATACTATAAATAATTTAAATGTTCAAAAAAATGTTGGAAATTGTTAAGGGTCACTGAAATAATTCAGAAAGCACCCATAATTGTTTCCAGGATTTTATAAAATGATTTGATATTTTTAAATCAAATCAAAACAAACTACAGAAAATAGAAAACAGAATTAAATAGAAATAAGAGAGAGAGAGCAGAAGATCTACCTGGCGCCTACCTGTGCGGCCTGCTGCAGAAGCCGGCCCAGCCCACCAGGGGCTCCCCTCCTGTCGTCTTCCCCGCGCCAGTAGGCAGCGCGCGTGGCCGACGGGCGCCGACGCTGCCTCGGCCACCTCCTGCTTGCCACTCTCCTTCCTCGACGCTCTGGACGCCTTCCCCGAGCGCCACGCACCTCCCTGTCTCTCTCCCTCACTCTCCTGCGCTCTCACCCTTTTCCCTGGATCTCTCCCTCTCTCACCCGAGAGTCGCCGCCGACGTCGCTCGCAACCACAGGCACTTCCTCGCTCCCTCTCTGCGTACCCGAGCTCAGCCCGGACCCCAAGCCCCTCTACGTCGACCCACCGAAGCCCGGATGCCCCAAGACGATGCCGCGACGCTTCTTCCCGACCACGGCCGCCAGATGCCGCCGTCCGATTCATCCTCTCCGCCATCCCCCCGAGCATGCCAACCTGCTCTTCGAACTCACTGTGAGCTCCTATGCCTCCCCTCTCTCTTCCCCGCCTCGATTGCGCCCTGTAGCCTCGATCCCACCGGAGCCGGAGCTTGCTTGCCGCCGACCATGTCGCCGCCGTAGCCACCGTTAGCTAGAGCTGCAACCGAGCACGCGGTCGTGCTCAGTGCAACCCCAGGAGGTCGTAACACCCCTCTTTGCCTCCTGTCGTGCTCCCTAACCCCGAAACCCAGTTCACCCGAACGCCGGCGCCGCCGCAAGCTCCATTCCGGCGAACCCCGGCCACCCCCGCACCTCCCGTTGGTCCCCCTAGATGCGCACGGGCACGGGCTACCTCCTGGTGCCCTTGGCGCGTCGATCCGTCGCCTCTGGCGTAACTCCGGCGAGCCATCGCCGCTCTGGGTCGTCGCCGTCGTCCAACCGCCGGCGAATCAGACGTGGCCGGTCATTAGGGCCTAACCAACCCGCTAACCCAGGCCTAGGGCCACTGACAGGTGGGCCCTACCGTTTAATTAACCCGGCTAACAATTTAGTTAAGTTAATTAAACTCTGTTAAATCACTGTGCAGCTGACATGTGGGTCCCACAGGTCAGATTTGACCTGGGCAATGCCGTTGACTTGCTGAGGTCATTGTGAAGTCATGCTGACGCAGTAATAGGTTTTCTGGATTTATTTTTATTCAGGAATTTCAGAAAATGATTAAAACTTCAATAAATCATAGAAATTCAACCGTAACTCCAAATTAAATAATTTATATATGAAAAATTATCAGAAAAATTCAAGGAATCCGTATGTACCATTTTCATGCATGTTAGAACAACTTATAGCTGCTGTTTAGCACAAATCAATTAAATGGCATTTGAATAATCACATATGGAGTTTGAATTTGAATCTTGTATTCAAACCAACTTCATTTAATCTGTTGCTAGTTGCATTAGCTCAAAACACATTCATATTTCCATGTCATGAGCATGCATCATATTGTGCATTGCATTGATTGTATTTCTTCTTTGTTGCCGGTATCTGTTCCCTCCCGGTAGACGATGTTCCGACGTTGTGATCGTTGACACTGATGAAGACTCAATGTTATCTTCAGAAGTGCCAGGCAAGCAAAACCCCCTTGTTCATTCCGATAAAATCCCACTCTCTCGCTCCTGCTCTCTTTTACTGCATTAGCACAACACCGATTCATCTGTTACTTGCTGCGGTAGCTAAACCCCTTTATCCTTTGCATGACCTGTCATTGCCACAGTAAATAGATGAAACCCACTAGCATGAGTAGGAGTTGTTTGAGCCCTGTTGTGCCTACACATTCATGCTTGTTTGTCATGCCTGCTACTGCTTAGAGTTCAGTCAGGTATGATTCATCGGGGATGAATCAGAGGTGTGTGAACATGTCCTACTGTGTGTGAGCTAAGTGTGTGAATACGATTTGGTAAAGGTAGCGGTGAGAGGCCATGTAGGAGTACATGGTGGGTTGTCTCATTGCAGTCGTCCTCAGGAACTGAGTTCTGTGTTTGTGATCCATGATTCAGCTACTACCACGCATTGGGCCCGAAACCAATGGACCCTCTCGGCTTCTTAATCACCCTTGTCCTCTGTCCAGGAGTTGCAAGTAGTTTCTGGTGTTTGTAGTATGCTGGAGGCCATGGGCAGCGCTGACCGTAGGGGTGGGCTGTGATGCGGTAGGCACGTGGCACGGTGTACCGGGCGCCCGTTTGGTGTCTCGGGAACCCTGTTCACATCGTTTGGGGCTGTGAGCGAAACTCCGGCCGGATTTCCTCATGGATGGAACCCGAATAGGCGATAAACCTGGACTAGAGATTTGAGTGTTTAGGCAGGCCGTGGCCGACAACCACGTTGGGCTTCCACTTGAAGGTTGCCGAGTACATGTCGTCTAAACGGCGGTAAGTGGTGAGAGCGTGTGTGAAGAAGTACACCCCTGCAGGGTTAACATCATCTATTCGAATAGCCGTGTCCGCGGAAAAGGACTTCTGGGTTGCTTATATCAGTTCATAGACAAGTGAAAGTGGATACTCTAAAATACGCAAGATAAGCGTGAGTGCTATGGACGACGTTCTCGTAGGGAGACGAGAGTGGATCCATAGTGGTGTATTGATATGGTGAATATGTGGACTCGTGTGCGCCACCTCAAAAGAGTTACTTGCAGTCGTAGTTCAGGATAGCCACCGAGTCAAAGCTGGCTTGCTGCAGTTAAACCCCACCATCCCCTTTGTTGATAATGATGCATATGTAGTTAGTTCTGATGTAAGTCTTGCTGGGTACATTTGTACTCACGTTGCTTAATTTATGTTTTTGCAGAGAGACTTCAGTCTCACTAGTAGTTCCACGTGGACTTTCACGTTTAGCTTGTTACCTCAGCTACGATCTTGTGCCCTCGGCAGGATCTGGTTGATAGTCAGGCTTCTCAGCCTTTTCCATTTATATTTGTCTGTACTCAGACATGTTAAGCTTCCGCTTGTGCTTTGATTTGTATGCTCTGAATGTTGGGTCATGAGACCCATGTTTGTAATATCTCGCTCCTCGGAGCCTATTGGATAAAATACTTGTGTCGTAGAGTCATGTTGTGATGCCTTGTTGTATTTGCACATATCGAGCATATTGTGTGTATGATTGAAATGCTTGGTATGTGTGGGATCTGACTATCTAGTTGTTTATCCTTAGTAGCCTCTCTTACCGGGAAATGTCTCCTAGTGTTTCCACCGAGCCAGGGTAGCTTGCTACTGCTCCGGAACACTTAGGCTGGCCGGCATGTGTCCTTCTTCGTTCCTGTGTCTGTCCCTTCGGGGAAATGTCACGCGATGGATACCGGAGTCCTATTAGCCCGCTACAGCCCGGTTCACCGGAGTCCTGCTAGCCCAGTGCTACAGCCTGGATTCACTCGCTGGTGACCGACACGTTCGATGCTGGGTCATGGATGCCTGTCCCTGTAAGTTTGTGCCACTTTGGGTTTACGACTAGCCATGTCAGCCCGGGCTCCTTATCATATGGATGCTAGCGACACTGTCATATACGTGTGCCAAAAGGCGCAAACGGTCCCGGGCAAAGGTAAGGCGACACCCGTGGGAATACCGTGCGTGAGGCCGCAAGGTGATATGAGGTGTTACATGCTAGATCGATGTGACATTGAGTCGGGGTCCTGACAGCGTTGGTATCAGAGCTTGACTGCCTGTAGGATTACCAAGCCAAACTGGTCAAAGTTGAGTCTAGAAATTCTTTAGTTATATAAGGGAATTGATTGTGGGATGGAACGTAAGGCTCTTTTTACTCCTTATACCTCATGGCCTTCTGATCTGAGTCATCATCTTCTCTTCTACGGGGATTAAGAACTAGGCTATCTCTTCCTTCCATCAGGATCACGTGTTACTAATCCGTAGACTTATAAGATTGTTGGATTAAGCTTCAGTTCAGTTTCTACCTCTGTATGTTAATTATTGATCTCGAGACCTTGATATTGTGCTTCTGAGTGGTTATGCCACCATTTTTGTGAATGTCTCAAATCTTTTCTGAGCATTTACAGCCGTTATGCTGTCCGAGTCATCCCAGGTTTCTAAATAGTTTGAAGCAATTCACAAATTCCTTCCTCCCATTTCGATGTTCCTTTGGGCCAGATTAACCACACTAATCGGTGAGTTGAGGTACTTTATTGCCTTGACATATATGTTGGAGCTGGTATTATGACCCTAGGTGTCTTAGGGAATCATCTAGTAATTTAGCCATGATTTGTGTCCCAGTGTGATGATTCTGGCCTTTATCCTCGAAAGCATCCCGTGATGCCACTTAGTAGTAGGTATTCTACTCCTGGGTTTTGAACCCGAGATTCACTCTACATACTTCATGTTGATAGTAATTGCTAGGGCCTTTAGGATATTAGTAACCTTTGCGATAGTCCTTGAAGTCCGTGGTATCTTCTTCTTCCAAATACCATGAACTACTTATGGCAGAAGTTCCTCGTTGAACTGAACGATCACAACCAGAATGCTCTTGATGAGTTCTCCATTATATATTGTGACTCTGCCAGTTCAACCTTTCTGCATGGGTTGAGTGTTGGGGAGACTATCATTTTAAGCACAAGAGCAAGGAGTTCATCATCAACACACCATTTGTTACTTCTTGGAGAGTGGTGTCTCCTAGATTGGCTAGGTGTCACTTGGGAGCCTCCGACAAGATTGTGGAGTTGAACCAAGGAGTTTTTAAGGGCAAGGAGATCGCCTACTTCGTGAAGATCTACCCTAGTGAGGCAAGTCCTTCATGGGCGACGGCCATGATGGGATAGACAAGGTTGCTTCTTCGTGGACCCTTCATGGGTGGAGCCCTCCGTGGACTTGTGCAGCCGTTACCCTTCGTGGGTTGAAGTCTCCATCAACGTGGATGTGACGCCCGGATAATTAGACTACAGTAATCCCAAGCTAATGATGCCACGTCACCTCCATTACTGTGATTAAACTCACGTTGATTCGAACCTGATTCAAATTCAAATTTAAAACATAGGAAAACAACAAAAGTTGCCAAACTTTAAAACTAAAATGTTCGGAGTGAACTAAATAATGCAGCGGTAATTATGGTGGAGAAACCAAACTTTGATAAAGTGTTTAAAGGCTCTAAGATAATTAAAACAGTAGTTAAAACAGTTAAATACAAGCCTATTGAATTTTATAAAATATTAAACTATTTTATTTTCGGTTGAGAATTAAGGTGGCAGTAGTATATTTATAAATACAAATTTAGGTGCTAGTGTTTT
>NC_057795.1:487611722-487617982 GCF_018294505.1 Triticum aestivum
TAAATAGTTACCCTAATTAACTACTGTTAATTAGCTAAACAATCCCTAACATGTAGGACCCACCTGTCAGGTTGACCCAGTCAACCTCTATTGACTGCTGACATCATGCTGACATCATGCTGACATCAGCAATCACTGTTCTGGATAATGTTGCATTAAAATAATTAAATAAATCCTAAAAATGATTTAAATCTTTTAAAATTAATAGAGAATAAACTGTAGCTCAGATGAAAATACTTTCTACATGAAAGTTGCTCAGAACGACGAGACGATTCCGGATACGCAGTCCGTTCATCCGCCACACACCCCTAACCTATCGAACCCGCAACTTTCCCCCTCCGGCTCCTCTGCCCGAAACACGAAACACCGGGGATATTTTCCCGGGTGTTTCCCCCCTTAACCGGCATCACCTCATACCACGGCAGGTCACGCCTAGCATCATTACTTGTCATGTCATGCATCGATATGCATCTGTTTACATGGTATTCATTGTTTCTTCCCCCTCTTCTCTCCGGTAGACTACGAGACCGACACTGCTGCTGCCCAATTCGACTACGGAGTTGACGACCTCTCTCTCTTGCCAGAGCAACCAGGCAAGCCCCCCCCCTTGATCACTAGATATCGCCTATTCTACTCTATAGTGCTTGCATTAGAGTAGTGTAGCATGTTACTGCTTTCTGTTATACCTATCCTGATGCATAGCCTGTCCTTGTTACTACTGTTGTTACCTTTACCTGCAATCCTACTTGCTTAGTATAGGATGCTAGTATTTCCATCTATGGCCCTACATTCTTGTCCTACTGCTGTGCTATACTATCGGGCCGTGATCACTCGGGAGGTGATCACGGGTATATACTATATACTTTATACATGATACATGTGGAGACTAAAGTCGGGTCGACTGGTGGAGCACCCGCGAGTGGATCTTTGAGGCGGAGCGACAGGGCAGGTTGAGACCGCCTAGGAGAGAGGTGGGCCTGGCCCTGTTCAGCGTTCGCAGATATTTAACACGCTTAACGAGATCTTGGTATTTGATCTGAGTTGGCTACGAGCCTATACGCACTAACCAACTACGTGGGAAAGATATGGGCACTCAGCGTCGTGGTATCAGCCGAAGCACTTCGTGACGTCAGCGACTGAGCGGCGCGCGCCGAATTGGACTGGAACGCCACTAGGCTAGGTCTGCTTTCGGCCGCCCTCGCAACGTGCAGGTGTGTTCAGGGTGATGGGCCCAAACCCCTGGGCGCCTAGGTTTAGACCGGCGTGCTGACCTCTTTGTTGAGCCTAGGTGGGGCTGCGACGTGTTGATCTTCCGTGGCCGGGCATGACCCAGGAAAGTGTGTCCGGCCAAATGGGATCAAGCGTGTTGGGTAAGATGGTGCACCCCTGCAGGGAAGTTGATCTATTCGAATAGCCGTGATCTTCGGTAACAGGACGACTTGGAGTTGTACCTTGACCTTATGACAACTAGAACCGGATACTTAATAAAACACACCCTTCCAAGTTCCACAGACAACCCGGTGATCGCTTTTCCACAGGGCGACGAGGGGAGGATCGCCGGGTAGGATTATGCTATGCGATGCGACTGGAGATGCTACTTGGAGATGCTACTTGGAGATGCTACTTGGAGGACTTCAATCTACTCTCTTCTACATGCTGCAAGACGGAGGCTGCCAGAAGCGTAGTCTTCGACAGGATTAGCTATCCCCCTTTTATTCTGGCATTCTGCAGTTCAGTCCACCGATATGGCCCTTTACACATATACCCATGCATATGTAGTGTAGCTCCTTGCTTGCAAGTACTTTGGATGAGTACTCACGATTGCTTTTCTCCCTCTTTTCCCCTTTCCCTTCTACCTGGTTGTTGCAACCAGATGCTGGAGCCCTGGAGCCAGACGCCACCGTCGACGATGATTCCTACTACACTGGAGGTGCCTACTACTACGTGCAGCCCGCTGACGACGACCAGGAGTAGTTAGGAGGATCCCAGGCAGTAGGTCTGCGCCTCTTTCGATCTGTATCCCAGTTTGTGCTAGCCTTCTTAAGGCAAACTTGTTTACCTTATGTCTGTACTCAGATATTGTTGCTTCCGCTGACTCGTCTATGATCGAGCTCTTGTATTCGAGCCCTCGAGGCCCCTGGCTTGTAATATGATGCTTGTGTGACTTATTTTATTTGTAGAGTTGTGTTGTGATATCTTCCCGTGAGTCCCTGATCTTGATTGTACACGTTTGCGTGTATGATTAGTGTACGATTGAATCGAGGGCGTCACAAGTTGGTATCAGAGCTAACTGCCTGTAGGAATCCCCTTTCCAACTCCTTGGCCGAAGTTGAGTCTAGCCATTGCAAAACTTTTACTAACTTGGCTGTGTGCCTTACGGGCCCACGTCGCCGTTGAGTGGTATTAGGATCTTTTACTCCTCGTCTATACTCTGGGACTCTGATCTCTCTTCTAGTCGGGTTAAATGATTTTCTAAAATCTAACTTTAGGTTCTCGAAAATGCTTTCTCCCGGAGAGCCCCTTCAGTCTAGATGATTGCCGACTGCACATGAAGATTTCAAAGTTACTTTCCGATACTCTTTCGGGACTGCCCATTGCTTTTGCAATTCCCTTCCACCGAAATATCCCTATGGATAAATACTTACACCTATCGTGCTTACTTTTATTCCCAGTCGATCTTGTTATTACAAGATACCCCGAGAATATTTGGTGCCTACTGCCTTGCAGTTCTTCGCCACCGGAATACCCCTAAGGATAAATTCTCGCACTTTCCGAGTATCTGCTCATCCCCAGTTGTTAAGGTGTTTCACAAAAGTTTTTGAAATGCCATTCAATCTTCCGAAGATTTTCAACAACCTATTGCTCTTGAAATTCTTGCTTGCTTGCTTGCATTGGGATTAAATCCTATAAGTCTGGTAATCTTATTGGCATCCTCTATCATTATCATTTTAAGTCCGTTAATTCAATATGTTGAGGATGCTTGCCTTCCTCAGTCGAATCCTAGAATTCATCCTTCTGGCTCAGACGTCAGTTGGATATGAGCTGCTTCTTGACCAATCAATGCCTTGATCAGTTGTGCTTCTTATGAGCTGCTTCTTGACCAATCAATGCCTTGATCGGTTGTGCTTCTAAGTCTATTGAACTTATTCATTTTCGATCAGAACGTTTGCTTATGATCCTTTGTTTTGTAAATCATAATTCCTTTGTTATCTAAACATCAAATTATTCAGATGTTCTATAATATGATGCTGTGCATTCTTTCTTTGTCTGATTGAGTACCGATACTCACATCAGCTCCGTTGTGGATCGCCCGATCCATTGTTGGATTTCATCCGACATCGTCCTTCATATTCAATAACCTTGTGAGCCTTTCCAAGGGTATATAATGCCTTTGGTAAATTGTATCCTCCGCTTTGTCAACCATGCTCTACTTTTGAACTTGTGTTATTTACTCCTGAAGTTTGTGGTACATGTGCTAAGAAGCCCCGATGGCTTGAACCTATGCCTTCCTTAATATGTGTGAACTCGAAAGTTTTCACGAGTCATACTCTTCTGGTATTTTGCCAGATAAAATTTCAACACTACAACTTCATCGAACGCGAGAAGTAAATGAAAGGTTATGCATTGGAAACGTGGGAGTCGACCTTGAACTTTGTGTTCATGCCCATGGACATGATGTAGATCCTATCATGGAAACTTCTTGTAATAATAACTATTTCCTTGGTATAATATCATCTGGTACCTGTGAATTGATCCTTTGCTATCATGGCTTCGACCATGATTGATCCCCTTTGATTCCATTTCTCAGACAAGATGAAGTACTTGTCTTCTGCAGATCACTTCACGTGTCCACCCTCTACTCTGCTCTACCGTCGAGTATTACAATCTGGTATCTCAAGAATATCATGGAACATCTTAACTTCTTATGGGTTCTTCATCAATTGTTATTACTCACCAGGTCCAATTGTTCTTAGGTTATAGGTTGTTGTCAACCGAGAACACCGACTAGTGAAATTATTCCGCACTACAAATCAAATACCCCTAGTATTTTTACTGGGAAATTCTAAACTCAAGCTGGTCATTCCTAGATTATCGGCTGCATCCTGGTCTTGCTACCTTTGACTGTGCTATCTTGTCATTCTCTGGTGCACGTATTCTTCAGTGTGTGAGCACGACTTACGTCAAGCTTTCAACATCTTGTTGCTTGTCTTGGAATGCAACTTTGGTTCCGAGTTTGCCTCTTATATATTGATCCTATAACTTGCCACTTTGTCATTTCCTTGCTTGTTGCCGTTGTTATTTGATTGCATCCTCTTGAAACCTCCCGACAAATGTGTCGGATCACCTTCAACACTTTGACTTCTTCCGAGATGTCAACTGTGCTCATGATGAGGAATACCCTCCTTGCCCTTGATGATTTTTGTTATCATCGACAACACCCTTGACTTTCATCATGAACTTGCCCACATAGTGAATGCAACTTGTTCTCCAGCTAGTGTTGTGTTCTGCCTTGAAGTATTACTGTCTATTATGTCGAGAATGTTGTTGGGATTGCTCCACCTCTTACAAATTCTCGGCATGATGATACTTCTCACCATCACCATTCTTCCTTGGTCCCCATGTTGTTTTCAACCAGGATACCAATATGCTAACGATGTTGTTTGAGTTTTGTACTTCTAGCAACCCTATTGCCTTGAAGTTAATGATCGACAGTTCGTTCTTAGACTGTTGGTTATTGAGTCGTCACTCTAACATTGATCTTGCTGCCTAAGGTCATACTTCAGGCACACCTTTCAACTAATGATTGATGGTGTATGTTTTCCTAGAGCATACAACATTATATCATTTGAATTGACAAGTGCCATCTTCTTGTTCACATTACTGTGGAAAGCCATCCGTTTGGAATTCTCGATGAATTGTCGCTGAGCCCATCAGCCACCTTCTCATCCCCTCCTTGGTTTAATGATGAACTATTGTTTCAGGAACCCGCTTCCATAGTTCATTTCTCGAGAATCTTGCAATGTCATTTCGTCTATTTGTGTTGCACCTTTTCTTCTCGAACATCCTGAGTCTGAGGTATCATGACACCAATCGGATCTGAATCTCGGTCAAATAAGATGGTTGGGACAACTTTCCAGGAGTTATGTTGTTGGTCCTTTGATGACCCGGTAATATGATGTCATGCCTAGCACCCCCCTGGCTGGAGGACCTATCACTATAATTTCTTTAGCAAGGATAACCATTTACCCATGAGGAAATTGTAAGACTTATTCTACAAGTTATTCCTGATGGATCCTTCGTGTTTCCAAAGTCTGATCTTCACCTGATGACCATGTCAATGCTATCTCGAAGCATGTCTATGGTACTCCGATTTTCAACAAGACCATTTGAAGCCCAATGCTAAATGTTTCTTGCTCAATTACCCAAACACCGTTGTATGGGCAATGTCATGAAAATTCTCTCCCCTACCTAAAGAGTTTTCTACATTATATCCTGACATGGATATCATGCTCTGCATGTCCTTGGGAAGGATATACCCTTGAAATATGTGTTTAAACATAATTTCCTTTCCATTGTTCTGTTTAATCTGATGATCATATTTTCCTTCCATTGTTGGTTTAACCTTTCTTGTGAACTATATGATCTGAGCAGTAATATTCTCCTGCTTCTGTAAACACCTCGTTGTACAATTCTGTCAGTAAGACCCTGTTACTTTTGTTGATGACATTCCGGTAACCACCGATGGACGAGAACTTCGCCTACTGGTCCGCCTCGTTCAACGAGCAGGAAAATGGTTCTCTTCGTCCCTCGCCCTTGGTACCGACATTGTTGCCGACATAACTGACATGCTACTCTCTGACATGCCTTGCTATCGTGATCGTACAAGATGTCAGCCCCCCCTTTCTACTTTTAACCCACATGGTGGGCCCATAACCCACAGGTCCCAGGAACGAAACCTGAATCTCCTGTACAACCTGTTGTCAAAGTTATTCCTCGTGCTTGACTTTGTATGTAATTCATGGGCCACTTGCCTGTTGATCTATTCTGGTATCGGACACAATACTTATTCCCGTTGCTCAGAACCCCTTTCGCACTCTGCTTCAGGCAATGAACGATTGCCTATCCGCTTGAAACTTCTTATTGCACCGTCTTACTTTGCTCTCGATAGGTGTAATTTGTTCAACTCGAGAGATACTCATATGTTCATTCTTGGGATACCCCCAGATGAATTTCCCTTATAACCTCCTATCATTGTAGAG
>NC_057795.1:487618477-487620293 GCF_018294505.1 Triticum aestivum
GTCCCCGACTCTTCCTCAACACCCGCTGCCACGTACCCTACAACTACGGTGAGGCCCTCGGCCTCCCCTTCCCCTCGCTCGCACACCGTCCCGCACCGGCCGGCGACCACCGCGACTCCCGTCCGCTGCCATCGACCGTTGCACTCGCCGCATCGTGGATGCGCCCGACCCCACCCTGGAGCCGCCCGCGGCCACCTGCCTCCGTGCGCGTCCACCGTCGAGCTCCCGCACGCCCTGGAACGCGCTTGGCCGCGCCCGACCTTGGCCGCCAGAGCGCGCTCGCGCCCACGCCTCCTCTGACCGAGCCCGGCCATGGAGGGTCTCCGCTCCCCCTTGCTGCTGCCCGCCCGGCCACCACCGCCTCCATCCCGCGGCTCCTGGCCGCGCCAGCAAGGGCCGTCGCCGTCCGGGGCCTCCCCTGCTCCCCGCCTCCTGCCGCTGTCGAGCGATGCCGCCGACGCAGCTGGGCCTCGCGCCCTCGCTGCGGTGGCCTCAGGCACGGGCACCCATTGCCCGAAACCGCCATGCCCGCACCTGGCGCCCAGCGCCCACTAGCGCCCGAAAACCCACTAAGGCCCCTGGGGCCTATGACAGATGGGCCCCACGCCCAAAACATTTTTTTATTAAAAAAAAGAGAATTAAAAAAATATAATAAATAAATAATTAATAATAAAATTAATTAATTAATTAATTAATTAACTAATTAATTAACTTAACTAATCCTGTTTAGTTTAACTAATTAAGATTAATTAACCTAATAAATAGTTACCCTAATTAACTACTGTTAATTAGCTAAACAATCCCTAACAGGTGGGACCCACCTGTCAGGTTGACCCAGTCAACCTCTATTGACTGCTGACATCATGCTGACATCAGCAATCACTGTTCTGGATAATGTTGCATTAAAATAATTAAATAAATCCTAAAAATGATTTAATTCTTTTAAAATTAATAGAGAATAAACCGTAGCTCAGATGAAAATACTTTCTACATGAGAGTTGCTCAGAACGACGAGACGATTCCGGATACGCAGTCTGTTCGTCCGCCACACACCCCTAACCTATCGAACCCGCAACTTTCCCCCTCCGGCTTCTTTGCCCGAAACACGAAACACCGGGGATATTTTCCCGGGTGTTTCCCCCCTTTACCGGCATCACCTCATACCACGTCAGGTCACGCCTAGCATCGTTACTTGTCATGTCATGCATTGATATGCATCTGTTTACATGGTATTCATTGTTTCTTCCCCCTCTTCTCTCCGGTAGACTACGAGACCGACACTGCTGCTGCCCAGTTCGACTACGGAGTTGACGACCTCTCTCTCTTGCCAGAGCAACCAGGCAAGCCCCCCCTTGATCACTAGATATCGCCTATTCTACTCTATACTGCTTGCATTAGAGTAGTGTAGCATGTTACTGCTTTCTGTTATACCTATGCTGATGCATAGCATGTCCTTGTTACTACTGTTGTTACCTTTACCTGCAATCCTACTTGCTTAGTATAGGATGCTAGTATTTCCATCTATGGCCCTACATTCTTGTCCGTCTGTTGTGCTATACTATCGGGCCGTGATCACTCGGGAGGTGATCACGGGTATATACTATATACTTTATACATGATACATGTGGAGACTAAAGTCGGGTCGGCTGGTGGAGCACCCGCGAGTGGATCTTTGAGGCGGAGCGACAGGGCAGGTTGAGACCGCCTAGGAGAGAGGTGGGCATGGCCCTGTTCGGCGTTCGCGAATATTTAACACGCTTAACGAGATCTTGGTATTTGATCTGAGTTGGCTACGAGCCTATACGCACTAACCAAC
>NC_057795.1:488957035-489048270 GCF_018294505.1 Triticum aestivum
CTCATAGGCCAGAATGGTCTTGTACTACATATTATGTATTTTTGCTTGGAGTTTCTGTAACAAGTTGGTGCCTCATCAGCTAACAGTAATCCTGGGGCTGGTGAGCACAAAGGCCATTTTCTGGAAAATTAATACCCGAAAAACCGGTCGTGACATAGATCCACTCTTGTACTACCCATATCATCAATATTAATCAAGCAGGAGTAGGGTTTTACATCCATCGAGAGGCCCGAACTTGGGTAAAAACATCGTGTCCCTTGTCTCCTGTTACCATCCGCCTAGACGCACAGTTCGGGACCCCCTACCCGAGATCCGCCGGTTTTGACACCGACATTGGTGCTTTCATTAAGAGTTCCTCTATGTCGTCACCGTCAGGCCTGATGGCTTCTTCGACCATCAACCACGACGCGGTCCAGGGCGAGACCTTTCTCCCCGGACAAATCTTCGTATTCGGTGGCTTCGCACCGCTGGCCAACTCGCTTGGCCATCTGGAGCAGATCGAAAGCTACAGCCCTGGCCATCAGGTCAGGTTTGGAAGTTTAAACTACACGTCCGACATCCGCGGGGACTTGATCTTCGACGGTTTCGAGCCACGTCCGAGCGTGCCACACTGTCCCGATGGACATGATCTAACTCTGCCGCCGGACAGCGCCCAGAGTGCCGCTCAGGTGTCCGCTTCGATCATTAGCTCGGAGCCGACTTTGCTAGTCGGGGATGGACGGTTGGACACCGCCCCGGGGGCCGCAATCTCTACGGCGATAGAGCCGAATACCAGCCTAGTCCTTTGCAAGGCCCGTGACTCCAGGGTGCCGGACTCCGTTCCGAACCCCGAATCTTCCGCACCCCTTCTGATCGAACCCGATTGGGCTCCGATCATGGAGTTCACCATCACGGACGTCTTTCAGTACTCGCCCTTTGGCGATATCCTGAATTCACTAAAGTCTCTTGTCGGTGTCAAAACCGGCGGATCTCGGGTAGGGGGTCCCGAACTCTGCGTCTAGGCAGATGGTAACAGGAGACAAGGGACATGATGTTTTACCCAGGTACGGGCCCTCTTGACGGAGGTAAAACCCTACGTCCTACTTGATTAATATTGATGATGTGTGTTACAAGAGTAGATCTACCACGAGATCAAGGAGGCTAAACCCTAGAAGCTAGCCTATGGTATGATTGTTGTTCGTCCTACGGACTAAAGCCATCCAGTTTGTATAGACACCGGAGAGGGCTAGGGTTACACAGAGTCGGTTACAATGGTAGGAGATCTACATATCCGTATCGCCAAGCTTGCCTTCCACGCCAAGGAAAGTCCCATCCGGACACGGGACGAAGTCTTCAATCTTGTATCTTCATAGTCTTGGAGTCCGGCCGATGATGATAGTTCGGCTATCCGGACACCCCCTAGTCCAGGACTCCCTCAGTAGCCCCTGAACCAGGCTTCAATGACGACGAGTCCGGCGCGCATATTGTCTTCGGCATTGCAAGGCGGGTTCCTCCTCCGAATAATTTATAGAAGATTGTGAACACCAGGATAGTGTCCGGCTCTGCAAAATAAATTCCACGTACCACCGTAGAGAGAATAATATTCACACAAGTTCAATCTGCTGACGTATTTGGTGGCGTGACGTCACACCACTACCAAGCCTTTACTCGAATTGTTTTTATTGTACCACCTCAGCGCGTTTAGCGAAGCGGTTTCCTTGGCACGTCTTGTCGAAGCAGAGATCGTGTTCCCCTTATTCCGGGATTCCCATCAATACGGACGTGGGTAACCCAACCGCGCCATTGATTGCGGCGCTTGGGAGATAAGCGAGTTTTATCAGGCCGGTGGGGACACATGTTTTTGTCCGCCCATATAAGGGGATAAAGATCCAACCCTTTTACCTGCGCCTTCTTCCTCCTTGGCTTATCCATCTCCGCGAACTCGAGCTCCAGCGCCCAAGTCCGCACATCTCACCTCAACCTCCTCCAACTATGTCCGGAGCGGGAGGCAAGTGGATGGCCTCCTCCGTCACGGAGGGGCACATCCAGAAGCTGCGCAGCGCCGGATATCTGTCCAGCAACATCGCGCACCGGCTCCCCAACAAGGGAGAGCTCATCCCCACCCCCAGGCCCCATGAGAGGGTAGTATTTCTTCCCCATTTCCTCCGCGGACTGGGCTTCCCACTCCATCCCTTTGTCCGGGGGCTCATGTTCTACTACGGCCTGGATTTCCATGATCTGGCCCCGAATTTCATCCTCAACATCTCGGCGTTTATCGTCGTGTGTGAGGCCTTCCTCTGCATCCAGCCCCACTTCGGCTTGTGGCTCAAGACCTTCAGTATCAAGCCGAAGGTTGTGAAGGGCAGCCAAGCGGAGTGCGGAGGCGCCATGGTGGGCAGGATGTCCAACGTTACTTGGCTTGAGGGCACTTTCGTGGAAACCATTAAGGGGTGGCAATCGGGGTGGTTCTACATCACCGAGCCGCGTGACCCCGAATGGGCAGCGGCCCCCGAATTCAGATCTGGCATCCCCACACGGCTCACCTCCTGGAAAGAGAGCGGCCGGACATGGGGTGATTCGGAGGAGCTGACCGGACTCCAAGCCTGCATCCAAAAGCTAGTGGACAAGAAGCTCAAGCTTGTCAACGTAGTCCAGGTCATGCTCATCCGCCGGATTCTCCCGTGCCAACGACGGGGCTTCAACATGTGGGAGTTCGATCCGGCGCAGCACCAGACTTTGAGCGGGCTCTTCGACACTACGTACGAAGATGCCTGGAAGGTGCTGTTCAAGGGCGCCGAGGCTCCCGCATCCGCTACCGAAGATCGCGGATTCAGCTCGCAGCGTCCGGCTGACGAGGTAAGCGATTTTGTCCTTTACGGGACGCTTGTTTTCCATAGTTTGACTCTATGCGGGATCTAAACTCCCTTTCCTTTGACAGGACTGGCTGACGAAGGCCGAACAGACTATCTGTCCGGCCCCATTGCCAGAGGACCCAGCGGACGCCCGCTTAACGGGGCTGCTGGCTCCGGCACCCCACGTGGTGCCGGAGAAGAAGGCCAAGAAGAAGGCCACGGGCACTCGGAAGAGTTCCCGTTTTCAGGTGTTATCGGATGATGACTCCGAGGCCGACTCCTCTCACAAAGGCGAGGAGGAGAAGAAGAAAGCCTCTCCCCCAGCGGGGGGAGGGAGGAAAAGGAAGGCCTCCCCAACGAGGGAGGCCGAAGGGTCCAAGAAGGGAAAAACTCTTTCCCCGGACTGCTCTGCCAACGCCAGTGATGACGACGAGGACTGGCCCCCAAGGGCCAAGCCCCTGGCGAGATCGTAAGTATCCGGACTCCCGAATAACTTCATGGTTTTTCTTTTCGCCACATAATGTCTTTCTAATGCCGCATACAACCCTGCAGTCCGCCCAAGGATGATCTTCCCGCTTCGTCGAGCGGGTCCTTAGGTGCGTCGGATATGGATTCTCTTCCGACCGCCTCCACCCCCCGTGATGCGGACGATGCCGAGGTGGGATCCCGGGAAGGGACCCACCAGGAGGAGGAGGCCCCGGAGGTGTCGCAGAACAACCTCCCGGACTTTGCACCGGACTCGGCCCCGGAACCCATAGCGGCTCCGGAGTCCGGCGGGCGGCCCCTTCGTAAGAAGGGCAAGACCGTGACGCCGGCAGCCTCCGTCCAACCGGAGGCGCCGGATAGCTTGCTGGAGGCGCTCAATGGCGCCTCCATCAAAGAGGAACACCGCACTGTTATGAGTGCGGTGATTCAGAAGGTTCAGCTCGCCAAGAGCGGGCTGACCGAAGCCTGCAGCAGCCTTCTAACAGGCTTTGAGGTAAGAATTTTGATATATGTAAAATAGTACCGCATAGACAGTAGCCCCTGATGCTCGGTTCAGTGTTCGGAAAGAAAAGCCGGACTGAGGATCTAAAAAGATATACGTAGGAGTCATAAAAAATATGTCAATATGGGATTGCAGGCTGCGCTGCTGACCTCTGCCGCACTGACTGCGGAGGTCAATACTTTGAAGCAAAGCCTCGATCAGTCCGAGAACAAGCTCGGTCGTGCCAAGAAGCAGCTCGAGGACAAGGAAGGTGAGTAACAACTTATTAAAATTGTACCTTACAAAAAGGATTTTGGTTGCAAGAAGAATGACAAGGATAACATGGGTATTGCAGGGGCCACTAACGAGGTGGCGACCCTGAAGGAGGTCGTGTCCGCGGCCGAACGTAATGCGGCCGCGGAGCGCATCGAGCGAGAGAGGCAGGAGGCGCGGGTGGTGGAGGTACGGCAAGAGCTCTAGGATCTCGTGGAAAAACACGAGAGTTTGGAGCGTGACTCGAAGACTCGAGAGTCCGAGCTTGCAACGGCTCTTGAGAGTGCCAAAGCCGCTAAGGCAGAAGCCTATAAGGCCCTCCAAGAAGTCGAGGCGTTGAAGAAAATAGCGGCGGGTAAGGCATTTTTCATGCAAAGTAAGCATGTGAGTGTGGATTACCTATCACTTACCCGAATTCGGAGCTCTCCAGGAGCGTTCGCAGATCTGCCCCGCATCGTGTCCGATGCTGCCGCTTTCTACAGGGCCGAGGAGGGGAGCTCGACGGAGAAGGTCTTCTGGTCTCAGTATGCTGAGGCCGGACATCCTGTGCCCCTTAGCGACCAGCTGAAGCAGCTGGTCGAGCTCCACAAGGTGGCCGAACAGGCCATGAAGGGCCTCATAGTTCGGCTGTGGCCTAAGGAGGCCATGCCTGGGAGCTACTTCGGCCTGGTGCGGCGGCTGGTGGATGCGTGTCCATGGGTTGAAGTCATCAAGCACTCCGCCTGTATTGAAGGTGCCTGTCGGGCCCTTGCCCGCGCAAAGGTGCACTGGGGCAAGATGGATGCTCAGAAGCTTGTGACGGACGCGCCACCGCAGGGCAAGGAGCATCGCACGCCCGAGATGTATTATAAGAGTGTCCTGAAGGGTGCCCGCATTATTGCGGGTTAGTGCTCCAAAGATGTAATATTTGAGTAGACTCGCATTTTGTTATCCTGTGCGCTGAAAACTTAGTTCATATGCGCTAAGCAACGCTTGTTAATTTAAAATATTACCTTCTGTGCGGCTGTTTATCAAATCTGAGAGATGGCAAGTCGTCGGCTTCAGCCCCCATGCCACGAGTGCTGGGGTGTTCGGGATAAATTTGAGCACTCTTGTTCCCATTTTTGGGTCCATCTAGGGAGGCGCTCAACACAACGAACAAGGCAACCGGACTTATAATGCTTGAACACTCTCACTTAGCCATAGAATTCTATAATTTTAAATTTCGGCGAAGCCCCTAGTCTTCGGAAGGCCGAATTTGGGGCGCTATCCACGCCTGGGCCGGACAAAGCCGGCTCCTCGCTCTAAGCGGCATAAGTCTTTAGGGACTCGCAAAAAACCTCTCGAACAGCGACCGGCTCTCGCCTCATCATGACGGTCAGTTTTAGCTTTCTCCACTGAGGCGCTCGCCCAGCTCAACTGGGGCGCAATCGCAGTGGTTCTCCCAGTGCTACCTTAGCCGATACAACGGAACGTAAGGTACCAAAACATGGGAGCCGGGCAAACCCAACTATTGACCCAAGACATGATTCGGAGCCGATGCATATAATGCTATAAGTTCGGGGTGCCGCACTTGTGAAAGTGTTCGGACTTATCACACCATGATGCGGGAAACATAAGCCCCTGGTGTATTTAGCCGTACCAAAATGTACGGATGCAACATGTCATAAATGAACATATGTATAAGAAAGAAATGCAATTGGAAGCAAAAAGGTGCTGCATTACTTATTCAAGAAAAACTGCTGTGAATGCAGAATGATACAAATGGTGCGATAAGCAAGGGATGGGACTATTAAACATGTCCCCCTCCAGGGGGTAGGCTGCGGAATGGTGTATAAAACAGATTTAATGCTCGTAATGGAGACCACCTGGATATTCGTTGTAGCCTTTCTCCTTCCCTGGCTGTTGCATCGTGAGTTCGGCAGGTCTGCTGCCGAACAAGGCCTCTGATGAACGGAGTCCTGTGTAAAAAAAGGAAAAAAAGAACGACACACTTGAGAGCCCCTGGTGTGGTTAAGCCGCATTCTGGGCCTATCGTGGTCGTGCCCCCCCCCATGCCCATGGTATCTCCAGAGCGTAATGGTGTACGTGAAGGACCTGTCTTGAAATTTTGCAGGGGCTGGGGTTGGGGCCGCACTGCTACGCGTGCTCGGAACGTGCCAGGTGGTCTTGTTGTAGGTTACTCCGGGCGCGTTTAGCCGTGTCCGGTCGCTTAACGGCCGGACTCGAGAATTGCCTTAAGAGGCTGCACTGTACTTCTGCCGCGAGAGCCGCTGTATGTTCCTCCGTTCGGAGAGAGCGTTCAGTGTTTCCGTTGACCGTGATGACTCCTCGAGGGCCTGGCATCTTGAGCTTGAGGTATGCGTAGTGCGGCACCGCGTTGAACTTTGCAAACGCGGTACGTCCGAGCAGAGCATGATAGCCGCTGCGGAACGGAACTATGTCGAAGATTAACTCCTCGCTTCGGAAGTTATCCGGGGATCCGAAGACCACTTCCAGTGTAACTGAGCCTGTACAATTGGCTTCTACACCTGGTATGACGCCTTTAAAGGTTGTCTTGGTTGGTTTAATCCTTGAGGGGTCTATGCCCATTTTGCGCACTGTATCCTGATAAAGCAGGTTCAGGCTGCTGCCGCCGTCCATCAGGACTCTGGTGAGGTGAAATCCATCGATGATTGGGTCTAAAACCAATGCGGCGAATCCGCCGTGGCGGATGCTGGTGGGGTGGTCCCTTCGGTCAAAAGTGATCGGGCAGGAGGACCATGGATTGAACTTCGGGGCAACTGGCTCCATCGCGTATACATCCCTGAGTGCACGCTTCCGCTCCCTTTTGGGTATGTGTGTTGCGTATATCATGTTCACCGTCCGCACTTGTGGGGGGAAACCCTTCTGTCCTCTATTGTTCGGCGGTCGGGTCTCTTCCTCGTCATCGCTATGCAGCCCCTTGTCATTGTTTTCGGCAATTAACTTGCCTGCCTGCTTGAATACCCAGCAGTCCCTGTTGGTGTGGTTGGCTGGTTTTTCGGGGGTGCCGTGTATCTGGCACGAGCGGTCGAGTATTCGGTCCAAATTGGACGGACCCGGAGTAGTTCTTTTGAATGGCTTTTTCCGCTGACCGGGTTTAGAGCCTCTGAATCCGGCATTGACTGCCGTATCTTCACTATTATCGCCGTTAATGCGGCGTTTGTTTTTGTTGCGACGCGACCTGCCATTACGGTCCTTGATATCCGGACTGCCAGAATTTTTGCTGAGGTTGTTGCTGCGTGCTAGCCAGCTGTCCTCACCCGCGCAGAAGCGGGTCATGAGTGATGTGAGGGCTGCCATGGATTTCGGCTTTTCCTGTCCCAGGTGCCGGGCAAGCCACTCGTCGCGGATGTTATGCTTGAAGGCCGCGAGGGCCTCCGCATCCGGACAGTCGACGATTTGGTTTTTCTTGGTTAAGAACCGTGTCCAGAATTGTCTGGCCGATTCGTCTGGCTGCTGAATTATGTGGCTTAGGTCATCAGCGTCTGGTGGTCGCACATACGTGCCTTGGAAGTTATCGAGGAATGCGGCTTCCAGGTCTTCCCAACTCCCGATTGACTCTGCTGGCAAGCTGTTAAGCCAATGCCGGGCTGGTCCTTTAAGTTTGAGTGGGAGATATTTGATGGCGTGAAGATCGTCACCGCGGGCCATGTGGATGTGGAGGAGATAGTCTTCGATCCAAACCGCGGGGTCTGTTGTGCCATCGTAAGATTCAATATTCACGGGTTTAAACCCTTCGGGGATTTGATGATCCATTACTTCATCTGTGAAGCATAGTGGGTGTGCGGCGCCTCTGTACTGGGCGATATCACGACGGAGCTCAAAAGAGCTTTGTCTATTTTGTTCGGCCCGGCCGGACTTATTGAGTCCGGCGCGACGGTTGTCGTCACGTATCATGGGGCGCCCACGCGATCCATAGATCGATCTTGATTGTCTTGCCTTATCCTCCAATATATCTCGCAAGTCTGGAGCGTTCCCCTGTGGCCTTTTGCCTTTCGAGCAATGCCGGGGTACGGTTTTAGTGAAGGGCCTAGAGGCCTCTCTGTCACGACCACGGGGTGGTCGGTCAGCCGTATTGTCTGCTGGTGATGCAGGTTCATACGCCTCCTCCTCTAATCGGGGGAGCAGCTTGCGTTTAGGGTAGCTTTTGGAGGGGCGTTCGAGCTCATGCTCTTCGGCCGTGAGGACTTCAGTCCATCCATCGGCTAGCAGATCTTGATCAGCTCTAAGCTGTTGCTGCTTTTTCTTGAGGCTATTTGCCATGGCCATAAGCCTGCGTTTAAAACGCTCTTGTTCGACGTGATCCTCAGGCACGACGAATTCGTCGTCCTCGAGGCTTGCCTCGTCTCCGGAGGGAGGCATGTAGTCCTCTACCTCTTCTTCTGCCGCTCTCTCATGAGGGCTGGCATCTCCGTCCTCCTGTGCTGAATCTTGCTAGAGGGGGTTGTCTTCGGCACTGTCTGGGGTGTTATTATCTCCGGTGCCGGAATCTTCATTCTTGCTATGGCGGGATTTAGAGCGGCGCCGCTGACGCCAATGCTTGGGCTGTTTCTTGGAGGGGTCATCCTCCGCTATTCCTTCGCCATTCCCATCCTTTGGGATATCCACCATGTATATGTCATATGATGAGGTGGCTTTCCAGTGCCCGGTAGGCGCTGGTTCTTGGTCGTCTCCGGCATCGTCGTCCATATAGTCAATGTCTTCGGAGTCGTAGTCTAGCATGTCGGTTAGATCGTCGACAGTGGCTACTAAGTGGGTGGTGGGTGGGTTTTGAATTTCTCGGTCGTCCGCATCCCAACCGTCCTGACCGCAGTCCGGCCAGGGCTCTCCTGATAACGAGAGATACTTTAGCAAACTCAAGATGTCGCCAAAAGGTGAGTGTTGAAAGATGTCCGCCGTGGTGAACTCCATGACCGGCGCCCAATCGGATTCGATCGGAGGGGGCGCGGGAGGTTCGGAGTCCGGCGAGGAGTCCGGCACCTCAGAGTCATGAGCTTCATGAGGGACAAGGTCAGTGTTCGGCTCTATTGCCGTAGAGGTTGTAGCCCTCGAGGCGGTGTCTAGCCACTCGTCCTCGATCTGCGCAGCCGGCTTCGAATTGAAGATTGGAGCGGACTCAAGTGCGGCCTCCAGGGTACTGTATGGCTGCAGAGCTAAATCATGCCCGTCGTGACAGTGCGACGCGCTTGGCTATGGCTCGAATCCATCGAAGATCAAGTCCCCGCGGATGTCAGCCGTGAAGTTCAAACTTCCAAATCTGACCTGACGGCCAGGGGCGTAGCTTTCGATCTACTCCAGATGGCCAAGCGAATTGGCCCGCAGTGCAAAGCCGCCGAATAAGAAGATCTGTCCGGGGAGGAAGGTCTCACCCTGGACTGCATCGTTGTTGATGATTGAAGAAGCCATCGAGCCTATCGGTGACGACATAGAGGAACTCTCAATGAAAGCACCAATGTCGGTGTCAAAACCGGCGGATCTCGGGTAGGGGGTCCCGAACTGTGCGTCTAGGCAGATGGTAACAGGAGACAAGGGACACGATGTTTTACCCAGGTTCGGGCCCTCTTGATGGAGGTAAAACCCTACGTCCTGCTTGATTAATATTGATGATGTGTGTTACAAGAGTAGATCTACCACGAGATCAAGGAGGCTAAACCCTAGAAGCTAGCCTATGGTATGATTGTTGTTCGTCCTACGGACTAATGCCATCCGGTTTATATAGACACCGGAGAGGGCTAGGGTTACACAAAGTCGGTTACAATGGTAGGAGATCTACATATCCGTATCGCCAAGCTTGCCTTCCACGCTAAGGAAAGTCCCATCCGGACACAGGACGAAGTCTTCAATCTTGTATCTTCATAGTCTTGGAGTCCGGCCGATGATGATAGTTCGGCTATCCGGACACCCCCTAATCCAGGACCCCCTCATCTCTCTCTTTGTCAGGAGAGCCCTGGCCGGACTATGGTCAGCATGGTTGGGATGCGGACGACGAAAAAATTCGAACCCCACCCACCACCCACTTTGTAGCCACTGTCGACTATTTAACCGACATGCTCGACTTCGACTCCGAAGACATCGACGGTATGGACGCTGATGAAGGAGACGACCAAGAACCAACACCTATAGGGAACTGGAAAGCCACCTCGTCATATGACATATAGATGGTGGACACCCCCAAAGCAGGGGATGGCGATGAAAAAATGGAGGACGACCCCTCCAAGAAGCAACCCAAGCGCCGACATCAGCGGCGCCGCTCTAAATCCCGCCAAAGTAAGAACGGCGAGTCCGGCACCGGAGATAACAACACGCCGGACAGTGCCGAAGACAACCCCCTCCAGCAGGATTCAGTGCAGGAGAACAAAGGAGCTAGCCCTCATGAGGGAGCTGAGGACATGGAGGTTGAGGACGACAATTATATGCCTCCCTCCGAAGACGAGGCAAGCCTCGACGACGATGAATTCGTTGTGCCAGAGGATCCCGTCGAACAAGAGCGTTTCAAACGCAGGCTTATGGCCACGACAAGCAGCCTCAAGAAAAAAATAGCAGCAGCTTAGAGCTGACCAAGACTTGCTAGCTAACAGATGGACCGAAGTCCTGGCGGCCGAAGAGTGTAAACTCGAACGCCCCTCCAAGAGCTACCCAAAGCGCATGCTGCTACCCCAACTTGAGGAGGAAGCAACTAAACCTACATCACCAGCGTACGATGCGCCCGATCGGCCACCCCGTGGCCGCGACAGAGAGGCCTTCAGGCCCTCGACCCAAGCCGCACCCCGGCACCGCTCAAAAAATACCAGAGTGCGGGGAGACGCAACAGACCTGCGAGACATATTGGAGAATAAGGCAAGGCAAGCAAGATCGATCTACGGATTGCGTGGGCGCCCCACTTCACGTGACGATAACCGTCACGCCGGATATGATAAATACGGCCAGGCCGAACACAGAAGACAAAGCTCATCCGAGCTGCGTCGTGATATAGCCCAGTACAGGGGCGCCGCACACCCACTATGCTTCACAGACGAAGTAATGGATCATCAAATCCCCCAAGGTTTTAAACCCGTCAACATCGAATCATACGATGGCACAACAGATCCCGCGGTATGGATCAAGGATTATCTCCTTCATATTCACATGGCCCGTGGTGATGATCTACACGCCATCAAATACTTCCCGCTCAAGCTTAAAGGACCAGCTTGGCATTGGCTTAACAGCCTGCCAGCAGAGTCAATTAGTTGCTGGGAGGACCTAGAATCCGCATTCCTTGACAACTTCTAGGGCACTTATGTGCGACCACCAGACGCCGATGACCTAAGGCACATAATCCAGCAGCTAGAGGAATCGGCCAGACAATTCTGGACACGGTTCCTAACCAAGAAAAATCAAATAGTCTACTGTCCGGATGCCGAGGCCCTTGCAGCCTTCAGGCACAACATCCGAGACGAATGGCTTGCCCGGCACCTGGGACAGGAAAAGCTGAAATCTATGGCAGCCCTCACGACACTCATGACCCACTTTTGTGCGGGAGAAGACAGCTGGCTAGCTCGTAGCAGTAACATAACCAAGAGCCCTGGCAATTCAGATACCAAGGACAACAATGGCAGGTCACGTCGCAACAAGCAGAAGCGCCGCATCAACAGCGACAATACTGAGGATACGGCAGTCAATGCCAAATTCAGAGGCTCTAAACCCGGTCAGCGGAAGAAGCCGTTCAAACGAAACCCTCCGGGCCCATCCAGCTTAGACCGGATACTCGATCGCTCGTGCCAGATATACGGCACCCGCGAACAACCAGTCAACCACACCAACAGGGATTGTTGGGTGTTCAAGCAGGCATGCAAGTTAAGTGCCAAAACCAGAGATAAGGGGCTGCATAGCAATGACGAGGAGGAGCCCCGGCCGCCGAACAACAGAGGACAGAAGGGATTCCCCCCGCAAGTGCGGACGGTGAACATGATATACGCAACCCACATCCCCAAAAGGGAGCGGAAGCATGCTCTCAAGGACGTCTATGCATTGGAGCCAGTCGCCCCAAAGTTCAACCCATGGTCCTCCTGCCCGATCACTTTTGATCGAAGGGACCACCCCACTAGCATCCGTCACGACGGGTTCGCCGCATTGGTCCTAGACCCAATTATCGACGGATTTCACCTCACCAGAGTCCTAATGGACGGCGGCAGTAGCCTGAACCTGCTTTATCAGGATACAGTGCGAAAAATGGGTATTGATCCTTCAAGGATTAAACCCACAAAGACAACCTTTAAAGGCGTCATACCAGGTGTAGAAGCCAGTTGTACATGCTCGGTTACACTCGAAGTGGTCTTCGGATCACCGGATAATTTTCGAAGCGAAGAGTTAATCTTCGACATAGTCCCATTCCGTAGTGGCTATCACGCCCTGCTCGGACGAACCGCATTTGCAAAATTCAATGCGGTGTCGCACTACACATATCTCAAGCTCAAGATGCCAGGCCCTCGCGGAGTCATCACGGTAAATGGAAACACCGAACACTCTCTCCGAACGGAGGAGCACATGGTGGCCCTGGCGGTGGAAGTACAGAGCAGCCTCTCAAGGCAATTCTCCAATCCAGGTGTTAAACGTCCGGACAACGTCAAGCGAGCCCGAAGTAACCTACAACAAAGCTGGCTGGCACGTTCCGAGCAAGCATAGCAGTGCGGCCCCAACCCCAGCCCTCGCTAGATGGTGATATCGGTACCACTCGTACATAATTATGCTTTGGAAATACCATGGGCATAAGGGGAGGGGCACAACTACGGCACGCCCAAAATGCGGCTCAACCGCACTTAGGGGCTCCATATTCCGCCGTTTCTCTTTTTATACACTTTCAGGATCCAACTATTCGGAAGGCCTGTCCGGCAATACACTCGCCGAACACATGATGCAATAGCCAGGGAGAGAACAAGACGCGTCAAATGTCTAGGTGGTCTCTATAACGAGCTTAATACCTGTTTTACTTAAAGTCCCACAGCTTGCCCCTGGAGGGGGACATGTCAAATAATCCCATCTCTTGCTTATCGCACTATTTGTATCGTTCTGCTTTCATAGCAGCCCTTTTTTAATAAACAATACATAGCTCTTATCTATTATTGTACTCATCTATTTTTTCTACAAATATGTTCAGTCATGACATTATGCAACCGTACACTTTGGTATGGCCAATACACCAAGGGCTTAAGCACCCCATAACATGGTGTGAGAAGACCGAACACTCACGAGTGCGGCACCCCGAACTTATAGCACTATATGCATCGGCTCCGAATCATGTCTTTGGTCAATAGTTGGGTTTGCCCGGCTCCCATGTTTTGGTACCTTACGTTCCGCAATGTTGGCTAAGGTAGCGCTGGGAGAACTACTGCGATTGTGCCCCAGTTGAGCTGGGTTAACACCTCAGTAGAGAAAGCTAAAACTGACCGTCATGATAGTGCGAGAGACCGGTCGCTGTTCGCGAGGTTTTTCGAGTCCTTAAAGACTTATGCCGCTTAGAGCGAGGAGCTGGACTTATCCGGCCTAGGTGTGGATAGCGCCCCGAACTCGATCTTCCGAATACTAGGGGCTTCGCCGAAATTTAAAATTATAGAATTCTATGGCTAAGTGAGAGTGATAAAGCATTATAAGTCCGACGGCCTGGTTCGTTGTGCTGAGCGCCTCCCTAGATGGACCCAAGAATGGGAACAAGAGCGCTCAGGTTTATCCCGAACACCCCAACACTCGTGGCATGGGGGTAGAAGCCGACGACTTGCATGTCTCAGATTTGATAAACGGCCGCACAGAAGGTAATATTTTAAATTAACAAAGCGTTGCTTAACGCATATGAACAAAGTTTTCAGCGTACAGGATAATAGATGCGAGTCTACTAAAAAATTACATCTTTGGAGCATTCGTCCGCTATAAGGCGGGCACCCTTCAGGACGCCCTTATAATACATCTCGGGCGTGCGATACTCCTTGCTCGGTGGTGGCACATCTGTCAAAAGCTTCTCAGCATCCAGCTTGCCCCAGTGCACTTTAGCACGGGCAAGGGCCCGACGGGCACCTTCGATACAGACGGAGCGCTTGATGACCTCAATCCACGGACACGTGTCCACCAGCCGCCGCACCAGACCGAAGTAGCTCCCAAGCATGGCTTCTCTAGGCCACAGCCGAACTATGAGGCCCTTCATGGCCTATTCGGCCACCTTGTGGAGCTCGACCAGTTGCTTCAGCTGGTCGCTCAGGGGCACCGGATGTTCGGCCTCAGAATACTGAGACCAGAACACCTTTTCTGTCGAGATCCCCTCTTCGGCTCGGTAGAATGCGGCAGCATCAGAAACACTACGGGGCAGATCGGCAAACGCTCCTGGAGAGCTCCGAATTCGGGTAAGTAACAGATAATTTACTTTTATATTCTTGCTTTGCATAAAGAATGCCTTACCCGCCGCTATCTTCTTCATCGCCTCAATCTCCTGGAGGGCCTTCTGGGCTTCAGCCTTAGCGGTCTTGGCACTCTCAAAAGCCAAGGCGAGCTCGGACTCTCGAGTCTTCGAGTCACGCTCCAAACTCTCGTGCTTTTCCACGAGAGCCTGGAGCTCTTGCCGCACCTCCGCCACCCGCGCCTCCTGCTTCTCTCGCTCGGTGCGCTCCAAGGCCACACTGTTTTCGGCCTTGGAGACCGCCTCCTTCAGGGTTGTCACCTCGGCCGTGGCCCCTGCAACAATTATGTTGATCCTGTCATTATTTGCAACAAGTATTTCTATATACATTTACATGCGGTATTACATACCCTCCTTGTCCTCGAGCTACTTCTTGGCACGGCCGAGCTCGTTCTCGGACCGCTTGAGGCTCTCCTTCAATGCATTGACCTCCGCAGTCAGTGCGGCAGAGGTCAGCAGCGCAGCCTGCATTCCCATATTGACATATTTTTGTTAGACTCCTGCGTATATCTTTTTAGATCCTCAGCTCGGCTTTTCTTTCCGAACGTCGAACTGAGCATCAGGGGCTACTGTCTATGCGGTGACATTTTTATATGTTTTTGAACACATACCTCAAAGCCTGTTAACAGACTTGTACAGGCTTCTGTCAGCCCGCTCTTGGCGGACTGAACCTTCCGAATCACCGCACTCATAACAGTGCGGTGTTCCTCGTCGATGGAGGCGCCGTTAAGCACCTCCAGCAAATTGTCCGGCGCCTCCGAATGGACGGAGATTGCCGGCGTCGTAGGCTTGCCCTTCTTATGAAGGCGCCGCCTGTCGGACTCCGGAACCGTCGATGGTTCCGGAGCAGTGTCCGGCCCAGAGCCGGACTTGGATCCCTCCGGGGCTTTACCCCCTTTGGGCCTGGAGTCCGGGAGGTCGCCTTGCGGCGCCTCCAGGACCACCTCCTCCTGGTTTAGTCCCTTTCGGGACTCCACCTCGGCGTCGTCCGTAGGGAGAGGGGAGGAGGCCGTCGGAAGTGAAGCACTATTCACATCCGATGAATCCAAGGAGCCGCTCGTCGAATCGTCGAGCTAAGCCTTGGGCGGACTGCATGATCAAATTTGGCGTCAGAAAATGCCAAATAATGGAGGAGCGCCATAAGTTATTCGGATATCTGGATGCTTACAATTTTGCCAGGGGCTTGACCCTGGATGGCCATTCCTCCCCACCGTCTTCGGCATCGGAGGTGTAGTCCGAAAGGAGGGTTCTCCCCTTCTTGGACCCTCCGGCCTCCCCAGTTGGGGCGGCCTTCCTTTTCTTTCCTTCCCCCGTTGGAGGGGGAGAGACTTCTTCTTCTTCCTCCTCCTCGTCCTCAGAGGCGGAGGGTGCTTCGGGGTTGTCCGGCGATGAATCCGACACCACCAGGCGCCGGGAACTCTTTCGGGTCCCCGTGGACTTCTTCTTGGCCTTCTTCTCCGGCACCACTTGAGGTGCCGGAACCAGCAGCTTCATCAAGCGAGCGTCCGCTGGGTCTTCGAGCAAGGGAGTCGGACAGTTGATCTATCCGACCTTCTGCCAGTACTGTTAAAGAGATGGGGGTTTAGATCCCGCATAGAATTAAATCTATGAAAACCAAATACCCTATAAAGGAAAAATTAAGCTCACCACGCTGGCTTGGCGCTTGGCGCAGAAACCGCAATCCTCGATGACGGGAGGGAGACCTCGGAGCTCTTGAATAGCACCTTCTAGGCAGCCTCGTGCTTTGTGTCGAACACCGGAACAGAGTCTGGTGCTGGGCCGAGTTAAACTCCCACAAGCTGAAAGCCCGTCGTTGACACGGGAGAATCCGGCGGAAGAGCATGACCTGGACTACAGTGACAAGTTTAACCTTCCTGCCGATCAGGTCTTTGATGCAGGTTTGAAGTCCGGTCACTTCCGCCGAATTACCCCACAACAGGCCTGTCTCTTTCCAAGATGTGAGCCGTGTGGGGATGCCAGATCGGAATTCGGGGGCCACTGCCCATTCAGGGTCACGCGGCTTGGTGATATAGAACCACCCCGATTGCCACCCTTTGATGGTCTCTACGAAGGCACACTCGAGCCATGTAACGTTGGCTATCTTGCCCACCATGGCACCTCCGCACTCCGCTTGGCAGCCACCCACGACCTTCGGCTTGACGCTGAAGATCTTTAGGCATAGGCCAAAGTGAGGCTGGATGCGGAGGAAGGCCTCGCACACGACGATGAACTTCGAGATGTTGAGTTTGAAGTTCGGGGCCAGATCATGGAAATCTAGGCCGTAGTAGAACATGAGCCCCCGGACGAACGGGTGGAGAGGAAAGCCCAGTCCGCAGAGGAAATGGGGGAGAAATACAACCCTCTCATGGGGCCTAGGGGTGGGGATGAGTTGCCCCTCATCTGGAAGCCGGTGCGCAATGTCGTCACACAAGTATCCGGCCTTCCTCAACTTTTTGATTTGCCCCTCCGTGACTACCTCCCGCTTCGGACATGATTGGAGAAGGTTGAGGTGGGAAGTGCGGGCTTGGGCGTTGGAGCTCGAGCGTGTAGGGACGAATAAGCAAAGGAGGAATAAGGCGTAAATGGAAAGGGTAGATTCTTATCCCCTTATATGGGCGGCCGAAACTACGAGCCCCCACCGGCCTAATAAAACTCACTTATCTCCCAAGCGCCACGGTTAATGGCGCGGTTGGGTTACCCACGCCCGTATTGATGAGAATCCCGGAATAAGGGGACATGATCTCTGCTTTGACAAGACGTGCCAAGGAAACCGCCTCGCTAAACGCGTTGAGGTAGAACAGTAAAATGATTCGAATAAAGGCTTGGCTGTGGCGTGATGTCACGCTGCGGAATACGTCAGCAGATTAGATTTGTGCGGATATTACTCTCTCTACGGTGGTATGTGGAACTTATTTTTGCAGAGCCGGACATTATCCTTGTGTTCAACATCTTCTATGAAGTATTCGGAGGAGGAACCCGCCTTGCAATCCCGAAGACAATTTGCGCGCCGGACTTGTCTTCATTGAAGCCTGGTTCAGGGGCTACTGAGGGAGTCCTGGATTAGGGGGTGTCCGCATGGCCGGACTATGACCTTTGGCCGGACTCCCGGACTATGAAGATACAAGATTGAAGACTCCGTCCCGTGTCCGGATGGGGCTTTCCTTGGCGTGGAAGGCAAGCTTGGCGATACGATATGAAGATCTCCTCCCATTATAACCGACTCTGTGTAACACTAGCTCTCTCCGGTGTCTATATAAACCGGAGAGTTTTAGTCCGTAGGACGAACAACAATCATACCATAGGCTAGCTTCTAGGGTTTAGCCTCTCTGATCTCGTGGTAGATCCACTCTTGTACTACCCATATCATCAATATTAATCAAGCAGGAGTAGGGTTTTACCTCCATCGAGAGGGCCCGAACCTGGGTAAAAACATCATGTCCCTTGTCTCCTGTTACCATCCTCCTAGATGCACAGTTCGGGACCCCCTACCCGAGATCCGCCGGTTTTGACACCGACAGCAGGCTTCTCCGTAAGTTTGCATAAACCCAAACGCTTTGATCATCTCATCAAAGCGAATGTTCCAACTCCGAGATGCTTGCACCAGCCCATAAATGGATCGCTGGAGTTTGCATACCTTGTTAGCATTCTCAGGGTCGACAAAACCTTCCGGCTGCATCATATACAGTTCTTTCTTAAGATGGCCGTTAAGGAATGCCGTTTTGACGTCCATTTGCCATATCTCATAATCATAGTATGCGGCAATTGCTAACATGATTCGGACGGACTTTAGCTTCGCTACGGGAGAGAACGTCTCATCCTAGTCAACCCCTTGAACTTGTCGATAACCCTTAGCGACAAGTCGAGCTTTATAGATGGTAACATTACCATCCGCGTTCGTCTTCTTCTTAAAGATCCATTTGTTTTCTATCGCTCGCCGATCATCGGCAAAGTCTGTCAAAGTCCATACTTCGTTTTCATACATGGATCCTATCTCGGATTGCATGGCTTCAAGCCATTTGTTGGAATCTAGGCCCGCCATCGCTTCTTCATAGTTTGAAGGTTCACCGTTGTCTAACAACATGATTTCCAGGACAGGGTTGCCATACCACTCTGGTGTGGAATGTGTCCTTGAAAACCTACGAAGTTCAGTAGTAACTTGATCCGAAGTACCTTGATCATCATCATTAACTTCCTCTTCATTTGGTGCTGGCACCATAGGAACATCTTCCTGAGTTGCGCTACTTACCGGTTCAAGAGGTGGTACTTCATCAAGTTCCACTTTCCTCCCACTTACTTCTCTCGAGAGAAACTCTTTCTCCAGAAAGGACCCGTTCTTGGCAACAAAGATCTTGCCTTCGGATCTGAGGTAGAAGGTATACCCAATGGTTTCCTTAGGGTATCCTATGAAGACGCATTTTTCCGACTTGGGTTCGAGCTTTTCAGGTTGAAGTTTCTTGACATAAGCATCGCATCCCCAAACTTTTAGAAACGACAACTTAGGTTTCTTCCCAAACCATAATTCATACGGTCTCGTCTCAACGGATTTAGAAGGTGCCCTATTTAAAGTGAATGTAGCTGTCTCTAGAGCGTATCCCCAAAAAGATAGCGGTAAATCAGTAAGAGACATCATAGATCGCACCATATCCAATAAAGTGCGATTACGATGTTCGGACACACCGTTACGCTGAGGTGTTCCAGGCGGCATGAGTTGTGAAACGATTCCACATTTCCTAAAGTGCGTACCAAATTCGTGACTTAAATATTCTCCTCCACGATCTGATCGTAAGAACTTTATCTTTCGGTCACGTTGATTCTCTACCTCATTCTGAAATTCCTTGAACTTTTCAAAGGTCTTAGACTTGTGTTTCATCAAGTAGACATACCCATACCCATATCCTCCACGAGCCTCAATGCTCATTGGACCGCACACATCAATATGTATGATTTCCAATAAGTTGGTTGCTCGCTCCATTGTTCCGGAGAACGGAGTCTTGGTCATTTTTCCCATGAGGCATGGTTCACATGTGTCAAATGATTTATAATCGAGAGACTCTAAATGTCCATCAGCATGGAGCTTCTTCATGCGCTTGATACCAATGTGACCAAGGCGGCAGTGCCACAAGTATGTGGGACTATCGTTATCAACTTTACATCTTTTGGTATTCACACTATGAATATGTGTAACATCACGTTCGAGATTCATTAAGAATAAACCATTGACCATCGGGGCATGACCATAAAACATATCTCTCATATAAGTAGAACAACCATTATTCTCGGATTTAAATGAGTAGCCATCTCGTATTAAACAAGATCCAGACACAATGTTCATGCTCAAAGCTGGCACTAAATAACAATTATTGAGGTTTAAAACTAATCCCGTAGGTAAATGTAGAGGTAGCGTGCCGACGGCGATCACATCGACCTTGGAACCATTCTCGACGTGCATCATCACCTCGTCCTTCGCCAGTCTCCGCTTATTCCGCAGCTCCTGGTTTGAGTTACAAATATGAGCAACCGCACCGGTATCAAATACCCAGGAGCTACTACGAGTACTGGTAAGGTACACATCAATTACATGTATATCACATATACCTTTGGTTTTGTCGGCCTTCTTGTACGCTAAGTATTTGGGGCAGTTCCGCTTCTAGTGTCCGCTTCCCTTGCAATAAAAGCACTCAGTCTCACGCTTGGGTCCATTCTTTGGCTTCTTCCCGGCAACTGGCTTACCGGGCGCGACAACTCCCTTGCCGTCCTTCTTGAAGTTCTTCTTACCCTTGCCTTTCTTGAACTTAGTGGTTTTATTCACCATCAACACTTGATGTTCCTTTTTGATCTCTACCTCCGCTGATTTCAGCATTGAATATACCTCAGGAATGGTCTTTTCCATCCCCTACATATTGAAGTTCATCACAAAGCTCTTGTAGCTCGGTAGAAGCGACTGAAGGATTCTGTCAATAACCGCGTCATCCGGGAGATTAACTCCTAGCTGAGTCAAGCGGTTGTGCAACCCAGACATTTTGAGTATGTGCTCACTGACAGAACTATTTTCCTCCATCTTACAACTGAAGAACTTGTGGGAAACTTCATATCTCTCGACCCGGGCATGAGCTTGGAAAACCATTTTCTGCTCTTCGAACATCTCATATGCTCCGTGTTGCTCAAAACGCTTTTGGAGCCCCGGTTCTAAGCTGTAAAGCATGCCACACTGAACGAGGGAGTAATCATCAACACGAGACTACCAAGCATTCATAACGTCTTGGTTCTCTGGGATGGGTGCTTCACCTAGGTGATTCTAGGACATAATCTTTCTTTGCAGCTATGAGGATGATCCTCAGGTTCCGACCCAGTCCGTATAGTTGCTGACATCATCTTTCAGCTTGGTTTTCTCTAGGGACGCGTTGAAGTTGAGCTGGACGTGAGCGTTGGCCATTTGATCTACAAGACATTTTTTTGCAAAGGTTTTTAGACTAAGTTCATGATAATTAAGTTCATCTAATCAAATTATTTAATGAACTCCCACTCAGACAGACTTCCCTCTAGTCATCTAAGTGAAACATGATCCGAGTCAACTAGGCCGTGTCCGATCATCACGTGAGATGGACTAGTCGACATCGGTGAACATCTTCATGTTGATCGTATCTTCTATACGACTCATGCTCGACCTTTCGGTCTTTCGTGTTCCGAGGCCATGTCTGTACATGCTAGGCTTGTCAAGTCAACCTAAGTGTATTGCGTGTGTAAATCTGGCTTACACCCGTTGTATTCGAACGTTAGGATCTATCACACTCGATCATCATGTGGTGCTTCGAAACAAGAAACCTTCACAACGGCGCACAGTTAGGGGGAACACTTTCTTGAAATTATCGTGATGGATCATCTTATTTAAGCTACCGTCGTTCTAAGAAAATAAGATGTAAAACAAGATAAACATCACATGCAATCAAATAGTGACATGATATGGCCAATATCATATAGCTCCTTTGATCTCCATCTTCGGGGCGCCATGATCATCTTCGTCACCGGCATGACACCATGATCTCCATCATCGTGTCTCCATGAAGTTGCTCGCCAACTATTACTTCTACTACTATGGCTAACGGTTTAGCAATAAAGTAAAGTAATTACATGGCATTTAATCATTGAAACGCAGGTCATACAATAATTAAGACAACTCCTATGGCTCCTGCCGGTTGTCATACTCATCGACATGCAAGTCGTGATTCCTATTACAAGAACATGATCTCATACATCACATATATATCATTCATCACAACTTTTGGCCATATCACATCACAAGGCATATGCTGCAAAAACAAGTTAGACGTCCTCTAATTGTTGTTGCATGTTTTATGTGGCTACAATAGGGTTCTAGCAAGAACGTTTTCTTACCTACGTGAAAGCCACAACATGATATGCCAATTTATATTTACCCTTCATAAGGACCCTTTTCATCGAATCCGCTCCAACTAAAGTGGGAGAGACAGACACCCGCTAGCCACCTTATGCAACTAGTGCATGTCAGTCGGTGGAACCTGTCTCACGTAAGCATACGTGTAAGGTCGGTCCAGGCCGCTTCATCCCATGATGCCGCCGAAGCAAGATAAGACTAGTAGTGGCAAGAAAATTGAGAACATCTATGCCCACAACAAGTTTGTGTTCTACTCGTGCATAGAAACTACGCATAGACCTAGCTCATGATGCCACTGTTGGGGAACGTTGCAGAAAATAAAAATTTTCTATGCTTCACCAAGATCAATCTATGGAGTTCATCTAGCAACGAGAGAGGAGTGCATCTACATACGCTTGTAGATCGCGAGCGGAAGCGTTCAAGAGAACGGGGTTGAGGGAGTCGTACTCGTGGTGATCCAAATCACCGATGATCCTAGTGTTGAACGGATAGCACCTCCGCATTCAACACACGTATGGTTGGGAAGACGTCTCCTCCTTCTTGATCTAGCAAGGGGGAAGGAGAGGTTGATGGAGATCCAGCAGCACGACGGCGTGGTGGTGGATGCAGCAGCAATCTCGGCAGGGCTTCGCCAAGCTTTAGTGAGAGGGAGAGGTGGTGCGTGGGGAGAGGGAGGCGCCAAGAGCATGGCTGCAGCTGCCCTCCCTCCACCCTCTTTATATAGGCCCCCTAGGGGGGGCGGCCCTAAGAGATCCAATCTCCAAGGGGGGCGGCGGCCAAGGGGGAAACTTGCCCCCCAAGCTAGGTGGAGGCGCCCCCACCCCTAGGGTTTCCAACCCTAGGCGCAGGGGGGGAAGGGGGGGGCGCACCAGCCCACCAGGGGCTGGTTCCCCTCCCACTTCAGCCCATGGGGCCCTCCGGGATAGGTGGCCCCACCCGGTGGACCCCCGGGACCCTTCCGATGGTCCCGGTACAATACCGGTGATTGCCAAAACTTTCCCGATGGCCGAAACCTGACTTCCTATATATAATTCTTTACCTCCGGACCATTCCGGAACTCCTCATGACGTCCGGAATCTCATCCGAGACTCCGAACAAATTTTGAGTTACTGCATACTAATATCTTTACAACCCTAGCGTCACCAAACCTTAAGTGTGTAGACCCTACGGGTTCGGGAGACATGCAGACATGACCGAGACGCCTCTCCGGTCAATAACCAACAGTGGATGTTGGCTCCCACATGTTGGCTCCCACATGACCGAGACGTGTAGATACCCATGTTGGCTCCCACATGCTCCTCGATAATCTCATCGGATGAACCACGATGTCGAGGATTCAATCAATTCCGTATACAATTCCCTTTGTCAATCGGTACGCTACTTGCCCGAGATTCGATCGTCGGTATCCCAATACCTCGTTTAATCTCGTTACCGGCAAGTCACTTTACTCGTACCGTAATGCATGATCCCGTGACCAGACACTTGGTCACATTGAGCTCATTATGATGATGCATTACCGAGTGGGCCCAGAGATACCTTTTTGTCATACAGAGTGACAAATCCCAGTCTCGATTCGTGCCAACCCAACAGACACTTTCGGAGATACCTGTAGTGCACCTTTATAGTCACCCAGTTACGTTGTGATGTTTGGCACACCCAAAGCACTCCTACGGTATCCGGGAGTTGCACAATCTCATGGTCTAAGGAAATGATACTTGACATTTGGAAAAGCTCTAGCAAAAACGAACTACACAATCTTTGAGCTATGCTTAGGATTGGGTCTTGTCCATCAGATCATTCTCCCAATGATGTGATCCCATTATCAATGACATCCAAATGTCCATAGTCAGGAAACCATGACTATCTATTGATCAACGAGCTAGTCAACTAGAGGCTCACTAGGGACATGTTGTGGTCTATGTACGTGTATTACGATTTCTGGATAACACAATTATAGCATGAATAACAGACAATTATCATGAACAAACAAATATAATAATAACCATTTTATTATTGCCTCTAGGGCATATTTCCAACAAGGGGAGCTATATCGCGAGCTAGCGATCTACGATGTAGATATGCAAAACTATAAGACTAAGTTCATGATAAATTAAGTTCAATTAATCAAATTACTTAAGAACTCCCACTTAAATAGACATCCCTCGTGTCATCTAAGTGATGCGTGATTCAAATCAACTAACCCATGTTCGATCATCATGTGAGATGGGGTAGTCATCAATGGTGAACATCTCTATGTTGATCATATCTACTATATGATTCAAGTTTGACCTTTCGGTCTCCAGTGTTCCGAGGCCATGTCTGTACATGCTAGGCTAGTCATGTTTAACCCAAGTATTTTGCACGTGTAAAACTGTCTTACACCCGCTGCATGTGAATGTAGAGTCTATCATGCCCGATCATCACGTGATGTCTCGAAACGATGAACTGTAGCAAGGTGCATACTCAGGGAGAACACTTTTACCTAGAAATTTAGTGAAGGGGTCATCTTATAATGCTACCATCGTTCTAAGAAAAATAAGATGCATATAAGATAAACATCACATGCAATCAAAATATGTGACATGATATGGCCATCATCATCTTGTGCTTTTGATCTCCATGTCCAAAGCATCGTCATGATATCCATCATCACCGACTCGACACCATGATCTCCATCATTGCGTCGTGGTCATCTCGCCAACTATTTCTTCTACAACTATTGCTAACTCATAGTGATAAAGTAAAGCAATTACATGACATTTGCATTTCATACAATAAAGAGACAACCATAAGGCTCCTGCCGGTTGCCGATAAATTTAGAAAAACATGATCATCTCATACAACAACATATATCACATCATGTTTAGACCGTATCACATCACAACATGCCCTGCAAAAACAAGTTAGACATCCTCTACTTTGTTGTTGAAAGTTTTACGTGGCTGCTACGGGCTTCTAGCAAGAACTGTTCTTACCTATGGCAAAAATCACAACGGTGGTTCATCAAGTTTGCTATTTTAACCTTCTTCAAGGACCGGCCGCAGTCAAATTTGATTCAATTAAAGTAGGAGAAACAGACACCCGCTGGCCACCTTTATGCAAAACAAGTTGCATGTCTATCGGTGGAACCGGTCTCATGTACGCGAACATGTAAGGTTGGTCCAGGCCGCTTCATCCCACAATACCGCCGAATCAAAATAAGACGTTGTTGGTAAGCAGTATGACTATCACCGCCCACAACTCTTTGTGTTCTACTCGTGCATATCATCTACGCATAGACCTGGCTCATGATGCCACTGTTGGGAAATGTTGCATGGAAAACAAAAAAATTCTACGCACATGCAAGATTTATCAAGGAGATGCATAACAACGAGGGGAGAGTGTGTCCACATACCCTCGTAGACCGTAAGCGGAAGCGTGTCGCAACGCGGTTGATGTAGTCGAACTTCTTTGCGCTTCAACCAATCAAGTACCGAACACACGACACCTTCGTGTTCTGCACATGTTCAGCTCGGTGACGTCCCTCGCCTTCTTGATCCAGCAACACGTTGAGGTAATAGATGAGTTCCGTCAGCACAATGGTGTGGTGACAGTGATGGTGAAGTGATCTCCGCAGGGCTTCGCCTAAGCACTACGGAAATATGACCAGGGGTGTAAATGGTGGAGGGGGGCGCCGCACACGGCTAGGAAATTGTCTCGGTTGTGCTAGGCTCCCCCCCTCATATATATAGGTGGGAGGGAGAGGGGAGAGGCCAACAGGAGCCCCAAGTAGGTCCGGATCCTACTTGAGCTCCTGCCCCTGGCCGCACCCCCTGCCATGTTTTTAGGAGGGGGAAGGAAAGAGGGGGGAGAGGTAAGGAAATGGGAATCCTAATCCACATGTACCTTTCCCTTCTCCCCTTTCCTTCTCCTCCTTAGGCCGACCCATATGGGGGGCCCACCAGCCCCTTGTGGCTGGTGCGTTCCCCTCTTGGCCCATAAGGCCCATATCTTTTGCCGGGGGTGCCCAGAACCCCTTTCGATGATCCGATAAGTACCCGGTACACTCCGGAATACTTCCATTGTCTGAATACCATCGTCTTATATATCAATCTTTACCTCTCTACCATTTCGAGACTCCTCGTCATGTCTATGATCTCATCTGGGACTTCAAACAACATTCGGTCGCTAAAGCGCATAACTCATATAATATTATATCCTCATCAAATGTTATGCGTGTGGACCCTACGGGTTCGAGAACTATCTAGACATGACCAAGACACCTCTGCGGTCAATAACCAATAGCGGAACCTGGATGCCCATATTGGCTCCTACATATTCTACAAAGATCTTTATCGGTCGAACCGTTATGACAACATACGTAATTCCCTTTGTCCATCGGTATGTTACTTGCCCGAGATTCGATCGTCGGTATCTTCATACCTAGTTCAGTCTCATTACCAGCAAGTCTCTTTACTCATTCCGGAATACATCACCTCGTGACTAACTCCTTAGTCGTGTGCTTGCAAGCTTATGATGTGTATTATCGAGAGGGCCCAGAGATACCTGTCAGATACTCGCAGTGACAAATCATAATCTCGATCTATGCCAACTCAACAAACACCTTCAGAGATACCTGTAGAGCATCTTTACGATCAACCAGTTATGTTGTGATGTTTGATAGCACACAAGGCATTCCTCTGGTATTCAAGAGTTGCATAATCTCATAGTCGAAGGAATGTGTATTTAACATGAAGAAAGCAATAACAATAAACTAAACAACCAATATGCTAAGCTAACGGATGGGTCTTTACATCACATCATTCTCCTAATGATGTGATCCCATTATCAAATGACAACACATGTCCACGGTTAGTAAACCTTAACCATCTTTGATCAACGAGCTAGTATAGTAGAGGCTCACTAGGGACACGGTATTTGTTTGTGTATTCACACATGTATTTAAGTTTCCAATCAATACAATTCTAGCATGAATAATAAACCTTTATCATGAATAAGGAAATATAAAATAAAAACTTTATTATTGCCTCTAGGGCATATTTCCTTCAGTTTGCACGATTGATTTGCACAGTGGATGTAAGGTTAGTTTGTGACAACCCTAATGCGATTTGATTTTCCAAGGAAAACACTTTCATTGGTGTAGCTGCGTACCGCAAATAGTTGTGACATGCATCCTGTCATCTTGATTTGATCTGACAGGTGTCTTCTGTACAAAGAAACAACTGACAGCAACTTGGGTTGTTTTCAAGCTTAAGGGAGTTTTCTATCTTGAATGTAAGTATTTTCGCATTTTGTCTAGTGATTTTTGTTTAAAGACTAGTGTTGCACTATCTTCTTCTATAGTATGCATCCAATAAGATGTTGCAGCACGCTTGCTCTTGCTCCTTTGAAACTGCATCATGCATCTTGGTGAGTAACTTCAGTGATTTGATTTTCCAAAGATTTATACAATGGTTTGCTTCCATTGTTTAGTCTTTTTACGTCCTGCCAATAGATCTTGGACTTTCATATATCCATTACAATTTCCTTTTATTTTCCTACTCGGCACACCCTTCTTTGCGGGTAAATGAATCATCTTTACCGGAGACCAAGCTATTAGGGCTTCCATCAAGAATTCCGAGCTCGAGATCCTGAATCCCAAATTCATATTGATGTTGGGTTTAAAAATAAATTTTGCAAAGAGCGAGGCCATTGTCACGGGAGATGACTTGGAATCCCATCTTAGGGCGGCGCATATGATGAATTGAGAGCTAGGATCTATTCCTTGAAATAATTAGGTATGCCCATATCCTCGAGAGCAATAACTATGGGGGGGGGGGGTCTTGAACCGGTGGTTGAAAAGCAGTCGCGAGGGTGGAACCCTGGCAAGGCAAGCTACTAGCATCTGGGGGCTGGTTAGTCCTCATCACGACTGCCTAACAAATATTCCTATGTTCTTCATGGGGTTCTACTTGCTCAAGACAACATTCATGATAAATTAAATAAGGTGTCACTACACAAAAAAATACACATCCTTGACATTTTGGGCCGAACGATTTTTTTCCTGTCATGCTAATGACACTTCTATGACGATAATTGTGACAAAACCTGGTACCATCATAGATGTTATGGGATCCTACTTCTATGACAAACAATCATGACAGGAAATGGGCTTTTCATCCTGGGCGGGCTGGAGATGCAGCTGCATGGCATTCTTTGGGCCGTCCATGACGAAAAAAAACATGGTAGAAGCGAGGGCAAGGAAAATATCGGGGAGTTCCCGGTTATGGTGGGTGGTCGGGGCCGAGCGATGCACAGAGAGATTGCGCGTTTCTCTCATACACATACGCGCGTGGGTGCGAGGTGTTGGGCTCTAACTGAACCTGGGCGAGGCGTTCGGCTATTGAACCTGAGCGATTGCACTGGCTACACGTTAATGAGACCGAGCGATTGATATCCCTGGCTGTTAACTGAACCGGATTGAGCGATTCCTTCGCTACTACTGCTAACTGAAGCCGATCGAACCTGCTGCCTCTTGATGAATAGTGAGTGTTGTTGGGGGTTGGATGAACAGTTCTCGGTGGGGGTTGGATGAATTGGAACCCCGTGATAGTAGAGGCCATTACCGCTGGATGAACAGGACCCCGACCGAGCCGATTGGGGATGGATGAACATGACCCTGTGGGGGGTTGGTTGAACAGTAGTCGGTGCAGGGCTGGATGAAAAGTAGCCCATGGAGGGTTGGTTCAACAGTACCCGGTGGAGGCTGGATGAATAGGAGCCCGTGGATGAACAGTAGCTGGTGGAGGTGTAAGTGCATCTAGTGCCCCTTAGTGATTTTGGTGTATTGAAGACTTATAGGTTAAGGGACTGATGCGTTTGTGAGTGTACACATGTATATAAGTCTATGAGGAGTTTGATATTTACAGAGAATGTCGACCCCTAAAAATGAAGTTCTTCATCTAAAGACTTTGGATTTTTGAAGACTTACTGAAGACTTTGAAAGTGAAGAAATTGGTGTGACCTTGAAGACTTAGTATTTATTCGAGGAACATGAAGCATGAAGACTTTTATTTTTGCAGTTTCATTTTCTCTTTCTTGAGTCATAGGAAACACCGTAATGTTAAAGGGGGTTGAGGAAATACTAAGGAAAAATTTCCATGTGATGCTCAACTCAAAATCCTACACCTACCAATCCCCTCGAGTGAAGCCATTGGAAATCTCATATAGTCAGTCATATTCTTGAGTGACAGAGACGATGTTCTTCTGATCTCTGAGGAATTTGTTCTGAGTGAGGAGTTAGGAATTCACCAGTGTGAATTGCCTACACAGTGAGGAACATGATAGCCCTGAGGATTTTGATAGTCAAAATTCCGACCGTTGCTGTGCTACGCGCCAGCTGTCCCAAAATATCCACCCACCTAACGGTCAGATCAGACAAGGGCATTTATGTCTTATCATGTTGGGCTGCTCCCTAGGCTATAAATAGCCACCCCCTTCAACCACTAGCTGGTTGGCTGCTCCGAGAGAAACTGACACTTGTCATTTGAGAGCAACCCATCCTCCGAGGACTTTGAGCGAAAATCATCAAGTGAGGAAATCCCAAACGCAAACCTACAAAACCCCAAGTGATTGAGCATCACTGAAGAGATAGATCCTGCATGGATCCAACGCTTGTTTCCTTTGAAGACTGTGCTTCTTCCAGACGGTTATGCGTCAAGGTCTAGAGCATCAAAGAGGAATTGTGGATCAGCGAGTGACCAAGTTTGTGAAGGTTCGGAAGTCGCCTGAAGACTTACCACGAGTGATTAGTCGAGGTCTGTGTGACCTTAGCTCAAGGAGAATACGGCGAGGACTGTGTGTCTGGGACTGGGTGTCCTCGAGTTTAAATACTCCGCCGCTCCAACCAGATGTACAACTGAGACAGCAGTTGGAACTGGTCTACCAAATCATTGTCTTCACCGAGCTAACTGGTTCTATTTCCTCAACTCTTTCATTTCCTCATATATGTTGTTGTGTGCTTGTTCATATCTGTTTGAAGACTTTTGACTGAAGACTTTCTCAATTTCCTCAGTTCAATTTCTTCAGTCTGTCTGTCTTCATCTTGTGTTATCCTGTGTTTACGTTTTCTGTACTCTGTGCCTGTCTTCATTTCATCATGATGACTATGCTTGTGTTCTGTTATGTTCCTTTCTGAGTACTTATTCCGCTGCAAGTAGTTCTTCATTTCGGAATTTCCTCACTACCAAATTCCTCAGTGAAGAATTCATAAAAATCGCCTATTCACCCCTCCTCTAGTCGATATAACGCACTTTCAATTGGTATCAGAGCAAGGTACTCCCTTGTTCTGTGTGATTTTGGTTTAACCGCCTGGAGTTTTAGTTATGTCGACCGCAGGTATGATCAAGGTCTCTGCTGGGTGTCCTACCTTCGATGGAACAGACTACCCCTACTGGAAGAACAAGATGCAAATGCATCTTGAGGCAATTGACAACGATCTCTGGTATGTTGTGGAAAATGGTGTTCCCACAGTATCACCCTCTCTGAACGCTACTGCTGTGAAGAGATTCAAGAAACTTGATTCTCAAGCGAAGAATATCACATGTGGTCATCTGAGCAAAGGATAGTATGGAAGAGTGAGTTCTTTGGAAACTGCTAAGCTTATCTGGGATAGGCTGTCCAAAGTAAATGAAGGCAATGATGACTACGCTCCCACCTATTTCTTCATGGCCAAAGGTGCCAAGGTATCTAAATACGCCTCCTCTGACTCTAGTGAGGATGAATCTGATGAAAATCTCAAGCCCAGCTACTCTAAACTTGCTGAAATTGTTGTGAAACAACAAAAGGCTTTTGAAAAAGTTCAAAACATGCTATACAAAAGTGATGATATGTTGGGTGAAGAAATGGATCGCACTAAAACCTTGACTGAAAATCTTCAGAGACTTCAGTCCAGGTTTGACAATCTTCAAGGTCATCATAACACTCTCTTATCTGATCACGAGAAGCTTTCTTATGAATTTCTTCAAAGAAAGCAAGATCTTGAGAAGCTAAGAGTGGATTATGAAGATCTTCAGAAGGAGCGTGTTTCATTACTTGCTCAACAAATCAGCGCTATCCAGGAAGAATTTGATCCTCCATGTCTGAAGTGCATTGAATGTGAATCTGCTAATTCTTCACCTGAATGTTCAAATGCTACTAATGTTACAAATTCTTCTTATGTCTCTACTGTCACTAATTCCTCATCTGAGGACAATGCAAGTATCACTGATGATGCAGGGCTGAAGGAATTGTACATGACAGGCATGTACAAAAGCCTTAAAGGGCATCAGACTCTTTGTGATGTGCTCAAAAAGCAGATCCTCAACAGAAACCCTAGGAAAGAGGGTATTGCCTTTGAGAGGAAACTCAATGCTGATGGAACATATTGGAAGCCTGAGCAGTACCCCAAAACTTCATGGGTTGCTGCAAAGGGACCTCCAGTTGATCCATCCAACTTATCTGGCTTCACACCTGAATCTCCTCATTCTTCTAATGAGTCATTTGACTCTAACTATAAACTGTTCAAAAATCAGAATGGTGAAGTATTTGCTAGATATGTTGGGACTAACTGCAGGAACAGTTCTCCTATGAAGAAAATCTGGGTTCCTAAAAGTTGCCTTGAAAATCTTCAGGTGAATGTCCTCATGAAACCACCTATGAAGAAAAGGAACTCCAGATCAAATTCTTCATATGAACCAAATTCTTCATATGGATCCAAGTCCTCATACGGACCAAATTCCTCACGTGGATCAAATTCCTCAAAAGGATCAAAGTCCTCATATGATCATCATCGTGCTACCCCTTCTGTTTCGTAGGGTAGAGCTAAGGTCTATGAATATGTGCATTATTCTTCAAATCATTATGTTCATAAGTCCTCAAAGAATTTCTCTGCTTATTGATATGCTTAACCTAACCCCTCTTATGTGAAACGAAGTGGACTGGCGTCCATGCCAACTTTCTCATATGGTGCTCGTAGAGTGATGAATTCTTTGCCACCCCTCCAGATGTGGGTGGTGAAGAAAAAGAACTAATCTCTTATGCAGGGTCATGTCTCCAGTCGTGCTTAAAACGACTGAAGAATTTGCTGGAGACCTGAACAGTGCCTGAAAGGACGCAGGCTAATCATGATGAAATGAACCTTCATTTCACATGTCCTCATACTGAATTATCTGTGCTATTTCTTGATGAAATTGAACTGATGATACTGATATCATATTCTTCACTAATGAAGTATATGAGTTTGTAAGCTGCACTAATTCATCTGTAGGATGATCAACCCAAAGCAAATGAGTGGGTCCTCGATAGTGGATGTACAAATCACATGACTGGTGACAAGAATCTATTGATGGATGCTCCCTTATCACCGTCACATCTGAAGCACATCATCTTCGCTGACAAAGGCAAAATTCAGGTATTGGGTCTAGGTAAGGTTGCGATCTCAAAGGATCAACACATGGACAAAGTCATGCTTGTCGAGTCTTTAGGATACAACCTCATGTCTGTCTCAATGCTTTGTGATCTTGATATGGTTGTTGTCTTTGGAAGATATCGTTGTGTTGTGATCATGGAAGCTGACCATTCCAAAGTCTTTGAAGGCTTTAGGAGAGGAGATCCGTATATTGTTGATTTCTCTACAGGACCACAGCCTGCCGTGTGCTTACTTGCGAAAGCTTCAGAAGGTTGGCTATGGCATCGACGACTTGGTCATGCTGGCATGAGGAATCTGCACACACTTGCGAAGAAGAAGCATGTCATTGGCATTGAGAATGAAAAGTTCCTCAAGGATCACTTATGCGGAGCTTGTGAAGCTGGAAAGATGACAAAGGCCAAGCATCCAGCGAAGACTATCATGACTACCACTCGACCATTTGAATTGCTTCACATGGATCTCTTCGGTCCTAATCATTATTCTGCTATGACGAATGATGCATCTCTATATGGCTTTGTTATTGTTGATGATTATTCTCGTTACACATGGGTACATATTGTCACTTACAAACATGAAGTGCAGGAAGTCTTCAAACGATTTTCCTCGAGGGCTTCAACCAACTTTGGTGTGAAGATCAAACACATCAGAAGTGACAATGGGACTGAGTTCAAGAATTCCGGTCTTGATGGCTATCTTGATGAACTTGGTATTACTCATGAGTTATCTGCTCCTTATACCCCTCAGCAGAATGGCGTTGTGGAGCGCAAGAACAAAACCCTCGCTGAAATGGCTCGCACTATGCTTGATGAATACAAGACACCTTGTCGGTTCTGGATTGATGCAATTGATACTGCTTGCCACATCATCAATAGAGTATATCTTCATAAATTCTTCAAGAAGACTGCCTATGAACTCCTCACTTACAAGAAACCCAATGTAAGTTACTTCAAAGTATTTGGTGCTAAATGTTGGATTAGAGATCCACATCACAATTCTAAATTTGCACCGAAAGCACATGAGGGTTTCATGCTTGGTTACAGAAAGGACTCACGAACCTACAGAGTCTTCAACAGTGTTGTTCACAAGATTGTTGAAACTGTAGATGCACGGTTCGATGAAACTAATGGCTCGCAAAGAGAGCACCTACCTTCTATGATAGATGAACCAGCACCTGAGGATTCTGCCAAGTTCAAAGCCACTGAGGATGTCATTCCTACTGAAGAATTCATTCCAGAACGTGATGAACGTCGAACTGGCGTACCTGAATAAAATGGTGCTGAGGAAAATGCTCCTGAAGAAAATGCGGATAAAATTCCTCGAAGACAACCCGCTCATCCTCGTATTGCAAATGAAGTGCAAGTCAAGAATATCATCGATGACATTCATGCACCAGGTCCTCTCACATGCTCAAAAGCTTCACACTTCTCTAACTTTTGTGGGCATTTCGCTTTTGTCTCTATCACAGAGCTCACTAAGGTAGATGAAGAATTTTTGGAGCCTGAGTGGATTCAAGCTATGCAAGAAGAATTACATCAGTTCGAGCTCAACAACATCTGGGAACTGGTCAAACGTCCAGATCCTCACAAGCACAACATTATTGGCACAAAGTGGATCTACCGCAACAAGAAAGATGAAAATGGCCTTGTGGTGAGGAATAAGGCATGGCTTGTAGCTCAAGGCTACACACAGGTTGAAGGAATTGACTTCGATGAAACTTTTGCACATGTTGCTAGACTTGAGGCTATTCGCATATTACTTGCTTACGCTAACCATCATGACATTATCTTACAACGAATGGATGTGAAAAGTGCATTCCTCAATGGTAAGATTGAGGAAGAAGTATATGTTGCTCAACCCCCAGGTTTTGAAGATCCAAAGAATCCTGATAAAGTCTTCAAGCTCAATAAGGCCCTGTATGGCCTCAAGAAAGCCCCTCGGGCGTGGTATGATACCTTGAAGGAATTCTTCGTGAAGAATGGCTTCAAACCCGGTTCACTCGACCCTACTCTTTTCACTAAGTCTTATGATGGTGAATTCTTTGTATGCCAAATATATGTTGATGATATCATTTTCGGCTGTACTGACCAATGATATAGTGATGAATTTGCCTACATGATGAGTGAAGAATATCAAATGTCTATGATGGGAGAGTTTAAATTCTTCTTAGGTCTTCAAATTCGTCAACAATGCAATGGAATATTCATATCTCAGGAGAAATACCTGAAGGACGTATTGAGGAAATTCAGCATGCAAGATTGCAAAGGGGTCAAAATTCCAATGCCCACAAATGGCCATTTATGCACTGATGAAAATGGTAAAGACTTCGATCAAAAGGTATACCGCTCCATGATTGGCTCTTTATTGTACCTATGTGCATCTAGGCCGGATATTATGCTCAGTGTTTGCATGTGTGCCCGATTTCAAGCTACACCGAAGGAATCACACCATAAGGCTGTGAAGCATATTCTTCGATACTTGGCTCACACACCAACACTTGGATTATGGTATCCCAAGGGCTCTTCATTTGATCTCATTGGATATTCAGACTGCGACTATGCTGGCGATCGCGTGGACCACAAGTCAACATCTGGTACATGTCATTTCCTCGGACGATCTTTGGTCTGTTGGTCCTCGAAGAAACAGAACTATGTATCTCTCTCCACTGCAGAAGCTGAGTACATTGCTGTTGGATCATGCTGTGCTCAACTACTATGGATGAAGCAAACACTCAAGGACTATGGCGTCAACGTGAAGAATGTGCCTCTCTACTATGACAATGAGAGTGCTACAAGATTGCTCATAACCCAGTTCAACACTCGAAGACCAAGCACATCCAAATTCGTCATCATTTTTTTTTGTGATCATGTGTTGAAGGGCGACATCTCCATCGACCACGTCAGCACTGAAGATCAATTGGCCGATATCTTCACTAAGCCCTTTGATGAGAAGAGATTTAGCAAGTTGCGGTGTGAGCTAAATATCCTAGAATCTTCGAATGTTCTCTGAAATGGACACACATCCTAACACTTATGCTGACTTGATGACTTAGATGCGCAACTCACGAAGTAACGTTTTTCTTCAATCAATGAAGACTAACCCTCTAAGTGTGAAGAAATTAATGAACAAATTGACTCTCAGAGCCCTACGACAATTATACGCGGTGTCTGAAGCCAACTTTCTTATACGGTGGGTTACGCCACCACAAAAGTTGAAAATCTTCAATTTGAGTTTTTTCTCAGTTTTTGAAATTCCTCAGTTTTTCAAATTCTTCAACTTGCAATGTCTTCACTATTTCTGTCGTTTGTCTTCATTTGAATATATACATATATAAGTTTTATGTCCTCTACAACATTCACTTATTGCTAATTCTTCAAGTTGACAGTTTCTGCTAAGTGAATGTGATCGGACCCTCCCCCCTCTATGCTAAACTCAATCTAATGTTTTCACAAATTCTTCATATGCGTTCTGATTTGTAACTCGTTCAAAATCTTCACTGTGTCCTTGACAGCTGAAGAAATTGCGAACGGTAACTTAAAACTTATCTTATCTGAATTTTCGGCTTTGCCGCTCAATCCGTTGCGCTTCTCACAACAAATACTTATCTATTCACCCACGATCCTAAACGATCGCCACCTCACAGTACGTGGGTGACACATGTCATGTGAATGGGAAAAGCTAGGGGCACGTTCGTCCGAAATCCTCGGGCGCACAATTTTTTCACTACCGCTATAAATACCCCTGTCTTCTCCTCACTTCACTTTTACTCTGCTCGACCTCTCTCTCCCGCTCAAGCTTCCCAAACCCTAGCGCCGCCGCTATTTCATCGTCGCCGGTGAGGAAGAGCTTCACTGCCTCGACCTCGTCGCTGTCGTACTCGCGCCGGCTGCGGATTTCTTCACTCCGCCGCCGCCGTAGCTGTCTTCCTCTGCCAAGTTAGGACGTGGAAGATCGAAATGGACGAACTTCATCTCAACGCTTCCCAGTTCGTCGTGTTCTTCACTTCGGGTAATTAAAAGTTGCTTTTATCGCCCTCTTTGATTCATGTATTTTCCTAAAAATCTTCAAAGGTGTTTATTCTTCAAATCTTCACACACTAAAACACCTCACATGTTATGTGTTCTTGATTCGTTTCTCTAAGCAATGATTTTCTTCAATATTCCTCAATTGTGTGGATTTTCATATCTGTACAACTCTGGAACCTAAGACAAAGAACGCTCTGTGAAATTCCTCAAGACTCATCTGGTCAAATTCCTCAAAATCTATTCTTTTTGAAAAACCTTTTGAGAATGCATATGACCTCTCCAAATTCCTCGCAACTATACTCTGTTCACAGGTACAAAATGTCCGCTGCTGAATCACTAGGTTCTCATCAACTTAACTCATTTGCAGCATTCCTCGAAGAAAAATTGCATACCTCTTCAGAAACTTCAGTTGTTCATATTCCTCAGCTGAAGAAAATGGCTGACAAGAAGCCACAGAAGGGAGGGAAAAGGGCTGAGGTTAACACAGCGTTTGAAATCCCTGAGGATATTTATGCTGGATACTGCACTCCTGATGAGGCCAAGTTTGGCAAGGAGGACAAGAATCAGCGCAAGGTGCGCATACAACAAATTGAGAGGAGATGGGCACGAGAATGGAGGGAGTACATGTATGTTACTCCCAAGTACATGAAGAAATTCATGCTCAACCATCCATGCTCAAGACCTCCATTGAGACCTGGCCAATTGGCGGATCCCACCAGCCTCAAGCGCGGTGAGGACTATGCTACTGAATGGGCTAGGCACCAGGCCAAACTAGCGAAGCAAGCAAAAGAAGCAGTGAGGAAATTCAATGAAGATTCTGCTGCTGCTGCTAACGCTGCTGAGGCCTCTGGTAGTAAGCCCAGGAAGGCTATGCCAAAGGCAGCAATGTGCCACTACTTCTGGATCCCAAGCTGATCCTTGATTTCATTGACTTATGGCACAAGGACCCCGCTACACCTTTGCCGGATATGAACCTCACTCCTGGTCAAAATCATGTCCTCACTCACTTCATTGAGGAAGAAAAGTGGAAATATGAAGAAGGAAGAAGGCTGAAGAAAGTGCAATACAAGAAGCAGCGCTTCCTCAAGGACAACGTCCTCACTCTTACCCCTGAACAACTCATTGCTGTACAAGCTGAAATCAAGCAACTGAGTGATGATTTCAATCGGTATCATGCTGATTGGAAGGGAGCAAAGGTTCGGTTTGTCAATTTGACGAAGACTTTCACTTCAACTGCCTTTGCACCGATGCATGTTCAAATTCCTCAAGTTGAAGAATCTGCCCAGCCCACTGAAGAACATGCCAGCACCGCTGATGTCAGTATGGCTGCTGAAGAAAATGAAAGTACCAGGGCTGATGACTCGATTCCAGCCGCTGAAGATATTGCCAGGGCACCCACTAGTGGTGCGCCTGAAGAAAGTGAACAAGTTAGGGCAACTACTACAGTTATGCCTGAAGAAAATGCACCTCCTGCGCCTAAACCAACTCTGATCCTTCCATTTGCATTAGATGTGAAGAAGACCAAGGCTGCAGAGCGTGCAGCGATGAAAAAGAGGAAGGCATCAACCTCTTCAAATTCTTCAGCTCCGAAGAAGATGAAGACTCTGATTAGTTCAATTGACAATCCAATTGATGCTGTTCCCGTCTCTTCAATGCCATCAAAGGACCTTGTTCCTTTCGGTGGAGAATATGAGATTCCCGAGGAACCTGATGAAGAAACTCCTTCTGCTGCTTCGACAGAGCAGTTGGACGAAGAAATTGAAGTGGATGAGATCCCTTCAACCCCTGTCATTTCCTCACCTATGCCTCAGTTTACTGCTGAAGAGGCAGGTGTTGAAGAAACTGAAGAGGAGTATGTGGACATTGGCTGTACCACTCCGGTCCTCAATGATGAATTTTGGGATAGTCAGCATCCAAACTCCCCAATGTTCACTCCTCTCCAAGCTATTCCTCAGTCCCTTGCTACCACTGAAGTACAAATGGGATATGAAGAACCTCATGCAACCCCAAGTGTTCATGAAGAAATTCCAGCCACTAGTGCTGAAGAAATTGTCAATGAAGAATTGGCAACCCAGGCTGAAACTGCTGAAGAGCCTGAAATTCCTCAGCCTGAGGAACCTGAGATTGCGATTCCTGAAGTAGTGCTGCAATTGAGTGACACTCCTCAGCCCAAGCCCAAGGATCCTTTCTCGAAAAAGCAAAAATTCAAGGCTAATGATTTCTTCGGCGAGCACGTGTTCTTCACTGACTTCAACCCTTATGACAATGCTCGTCTTAGAAGGAAGCGGTTCTGGACTGCCAGCCAGGAAAACTTCTACTCCTCAGTGCTGTATAACAAGGACAAAGTCTTCGATCATGATCATATTCCTCATGTGGACATGGAATCCATGTCGTGCTTCTCTCAAGTCCTCAGCATGATTCATGACGCTGGCTTGCTCAATTTCTGCTCAAACATAGTTGATTGGAATGAAGAGCTTATTCTTCAGTTCTATGCAACTTTGCATATCACAGGCAATGCTGCTGATGACAACTCGTGGGTGTTGGACTGGATGACTGAAAACACTCATTACAAGGCACCAGCCACTGAATTGCTTCGGGCCTTACCAATCAGTCCTCCACCTAACGGCGCTCGCTGTCTGTATGATGAACCTGAACTTACTGATCATTATATGCAAGTGCTCATGAAGCCGCTGAAGCCAGGACAAGCTCCAAGGACCAAATTCCTCGTGAATGAATTGCTCTATGTGCCCAGAACCATCTACCGCATTCTGACGAAGACCATGAGTCCCATCAAAGGCCATGACTCATCTGATGAAGAAATTATCGGAATGATGAAGAATATGCTTTTTAATATCATGCATGGCATCCCCATAAATTATCACGATTTCTTCATGAGGACTCTGGCGAATGTTGCACTTTCACCATTTGAGTTGAAGCCTTATGCGCCGTGGATCATGAGATTCCTCAGAACAAGGTCTTCACTCAACTACAAGGCAGATTTTCAGAATCACCTCAACTTCTTGCCCCCTATTGAAGTCCTCAAGCGGACAATTTCCTCATCCGATGAGAAGGGCAAGTCACCAGCTGTGATCGATGAAGGCACTCGTCCATTGGATGGTCAGTTCCGCAAAGCTGCATCCTACTCCACCAATGATGACTCTGCCGCACATGATTCTGCTGCTGATGCTCCAAAGTGAAGTCCTCAAGCTATTGCTCCTCGTGTGATGACTGACCGTGAACTGCTTATAAGTCTTCACGAGAAGTTCGATCAAAATCACAAGTGGGTTAAGCGTCAGTTTGGTTCTATTCTTCACAACATGACTTCCACACATAATGCAATGAAGAAAAACCACTACTACCTCCATGAAGTATTTGATTGCACCTGGGCTATTTTGTCACATCTATATGGTGAAGAAGATCTGAAGCAACTGGGCTTCAAGGAAGACTTTGACTGGTCTGCTCCTCCTCCGAAGAGATACAAGAAGGTCAAGGTTCCTCCCTTGGTGGCCAGCTCATATTCTTCATTGCGCGACACGGACGAGCATGAAGACTTGGACGACACTGCAGCAGGCCCTACAATGACTCAAGACCCTAACAATGCTGGCGCTCCTCCTTCATCATGATATTCTTCAGGGGCGTTAGTCCTCAGTTTCGACCCTTTTGGTCATTCGATGACAAAGGGGGAGAAATTTGAGTTAGTCTTCAATCAAGTCTATATATGGGTGTTTTTTGCTTAGTTACAACTCCCGTTCTTCTCATGACTTTGCTGGATTGAGTTGTAATCTTAAACTCTATGGTGGCTTGATACTTCTGCTGTGTTCTTCTGCATGCTTATTCCTCATTTATGTTAATGCACGCATGCTGAATTACATCAGTCACCATATTTCATCATGCATTTCAAATTCCTCATATTATATGTCAAATGCGTGTATGAATTACAAGATATAGGGGGAGATCGCCATGATTATACTCTTCAAGTGTGCATTGCTTCAAAAGCTAATTCCTCACTATGCACATTTTTAGGGGGAGTTCTTCTATATCTTGCAATCAAATTTCTCAATATCAGTATTTACACTTCATATGTTTATCCCCGTTGAAAACTTAACCTATATTGTCATCAATCACCAAAAAGGGGGAGATTGTAAGTGCATCTAGTGCCCCTTAGTGATTTTGGTGTATTGAAGACTTATAGGTTAAGGGACTAATGCATTTGTGAGTGTACACAGGTATATAAGTCTATGAGGAGTTTGATATTTACAGAGAATATCGACCCCTAAAAATGAAGTTCTTCATCTGAAGACTTGCTGAAGACTTTGAAAGTGAAGAAATTGGTGTGACCTTGAAGACTTGGTATTCATTCGAGGAACATGAAGAGCGAAGACTTTTATTTTTGCAGTTTCATTTTCTCTTTCTTGAGTCATAGGAAACACCGTACTGTTAAAGAGGGTCGAGGAAATACTAAGGAAAATTTTCCATGTGATGCTCAACTCAAAATCCTACACCTACCAATCCCTTCGAGTGAAGCCATTGGAAATCTCATACAATCAGTAATATTCTTGAGTGACAGAGACAATGTTCTTCTAATCTCTGAGGAATTTGTTCTGACTGAGGAGTTAGGAATTCACCAGTGTGAATTACCTACACAGTGAGGAACATGATAGCCCTGAGGATTTTGATAGTCAAAATTCCGACCGTTGTAGTGCTACATGCCAGCTGTCCCAAAATATCCACCCACCTAATAGTCATATCAGACAAGGGCATTTATGTCTTATCATGTCGGGCTGCTCCCTAGGCTATAAATAGCTGCCCCTTCAACCACTAGCTGGTTGGCTGCTCCGAGAGAAACTAACACTTGTCATTTGAGAGCAACCCATCCTCCAAGGACTTTGAGCAAAAATCATCAAGTGAGGAAATCCCAAACCCAAACCTACAAAACCCCAAGTGATTAAGCATCACTGAAGAGATTGATCCTGTGTGGATCCGACGCTTGTTTCCTTTGAAGACTGTGCTTCTTCCAGACGGTTAGGCGTCAAGGTCTAGAGCATCCAAGAGGAATTGTGGATCGCCGAGTGACCAAGTTTGTGAAGGTTCAGAAGTCACCTGAAGACTTACCACGAGTGATTGGGCGAGGTTTGTGTGACCTTAGCTCAAGGAGAATATGGTGAGGACTGTGTGTCCGGGACTGGGTGTCCTCGAGTTTAAATACTCAGCCGCTCCAACTAGATGTACAACTGAGACAGCAATTGGAACTGGTCTACCAAATCATTGTCTTCACCGAGCTAACTGGTTCTATTTCCTCAACTCTTTCATTTCCTCATATATGTTGTTGTGTGCCTGTTAATATCTGTTTGAAGACTTTTGACTGAAGACTTTCTCAATTTCCTCAGTTCAATTTCTTCAGTCTGTCTGTCTTCATCTTGTGTTATCCTGTGTTTACGTTTTCTGTACTCTGTGCTTGTCTTCATTTCATCATGATGACTGTGCTTGTGCTGTGTTATGTTCCTTTCTGAGTACTTATTCCACTGCAAGTAGTTCTTCATTTAGGAATTTCCTCACCACCAAATTCCTAAGTGAAGAATTCATAAAAATCGCCTATTCACCCCCCTCTAGTCGATATAACGCACTTTCAGGAGGCAGGACGGAGACGCCGTGGATGAACAGTCACAGGTGGAGGCCAGAGGAGGTCGACGGTGGATGAACAGTAGCCCATGGAGTCTGGAGCGAGACAGTAGATGGTCGATGAATAGTAGCCTGTGGAGTCCCGTTTTGCGGAACGCCACACCCCTCCCGATGAACAGGACCCCCATTTCGACCGAAGGAGGTCGGAGAGAAGTCTGTTTCCTCCGTTTTGCGGTACACCACACCCCTCCCAATCAACAGGACCCCATTTCGACCGTAGGAGGTCAAAGAGAAGTCGGTTTCCTCTGTTTTGCGGTATGCTAGACCCCTCCCGGTGAACAGGATCCCGTTTCGACCATAGGCGGTCGAACACAAGGCCGTTTCCTCAGTTCTGTGGTATGCCAGGCCTCATTTCGGCTGTTCCGTCCAAGCCGGTTGGCTCCCGATGAACATTACACATTTCGTTGTCTCCCGATGAACACGATACAGTTTCTCCATTCCGATCCAGCCGGTTGGCTGCCGATGAATAGGACGCCATCGCTGCTCTCCGCCGCCTCTCCATGTACACGAGCCCTGGCCGTACGTATGCGCGAGTAGGCGTTCGAGACCCCGCCCATATGTACGTACGTGGTTGTATTTACTTTCTTGCACCCTGGTTGTACATACGTGTACACGATATTGATGGGACTGCATGACATGCTACGTCCACGCCTCTACTATGACACTTGCCTTTCCTTACTCGACCATGGTTCATTGCTGTAGCCTGCAGACAGACCGATCGACTAGTATGTACATACACGTTCGCGACCAGACAGACAACCCTACATACGGTTCAACCTGGGTGGGTCCCAACTGTCAGGGAGGTAAGGAGGCACTTCCTTGCGTGCGAAGATATAGCTGGTGTTCCCAGCTGTCAGGGGGAGTATCATATTGTTTGCCCGTAATATGGACGCATTTCCTTGCATGCAAAGATGTAGCTGGTGGGTCCCAGCTATCCGTGGCAGGAAAAAGGAGGCACTTCCTTCCGTGCGAAGATATACGTGGTGGGAGGAATAATTTATTTCACGTAATAAGGAGGTGGTTGCATGCGTGCGTCCATGGACCTGGTGCGTCCCCACTGTCAGCCTGTGCATGTACAGTCCTCTTGCGATGCCTCTCGTTTGTTTACCACGTTGACCACGCTGCACCGAGCGCATCCAAGGTCGTGGACAACGGCGAGGCCCCGTACAACAACGAGCCGAAGATGGGAAGACGCGGGAGTGGAGTCACAGACGGAGAGGTGTACGAGGGTTAACTGGTTCTGGTGCGGCGTGGTTTGATAGTCGATGGAGAAGAATAGGAGGTGTGGAGGGATGGAGGGATGGCTTGGCCGGCGGTGGGGCAGCGCTTCATAGTGAAGCATGCTAAGCAAAGCTGCTAGTAGCAGGAGGCGGGAGCAGGTGGTCCCGGTGGCGCTAGAGGAAGAAGACGAGAGATTGAAGATGTATGCTAGTTGTGGGATGTAAATCCAACGACTATCGATGTTATAATTATTTGTTGACTAAGTTGACAACGACTTGTGTTGGCTTCGACCAATTGGCCCACGTTTTAGCCTCCAAAAATGTGGCACATATTCAACCCATTTTTCAGAATTTACAGTCCATTTGATCTTTTTTTTAGAATTACAGTTCATTTGCTGGGCTGGGTGAACAAATAATGTAGCGTCCATGAGGCCCATTTTTTTAAAACTACAACCCATTTTTACTTTCTCAAAATACACGAATTTTTTGGACTGGCTGAACAAATAATGTAGCGTCATGCGGCCTATTTATTTTTTTCCTAAAACATTACAACCCATTTGCACTTTGTCAAAATACACGATTTTGCTGGGCTGGTTCTAATTATAATGTTGGGTTGGGCGCATCAATGTTATCAAAAAATAAACAGAGACTGAGCATTTTGTTATAAATGTAGTTAAATAATAAGTGCTTTATTATTACATTGGTCCTTAAATCTTACCAAGCTTCTGTACACAATCACCAGGATTTTTGTTGCCTTAATGTAAAAAAATTCAGGATTTTATTGTTAAAAATTTATTTTTATAAGTTAATAAGACATGGGATATTGTTTTCTTATATATGTAAGTATTTGTTAAATATATGATGACAATAACAATAATATATAATAACATATAAAATAATATAAATATATATAACATAGTTAGAAGGGAAACATAAGTTGGACCTGACGTTCCTATTCTTATATAGAAAAATAGAACAAACCTTTGTGTTTTCTTCAAAAAAATACATAAGTTGGGATGCGGATGTTTCAAGAAAAATAAAACCAAGGATGGGAGGTCCATAGGCCGGTCGATACATGACAGCCTTCAAGAAAATACAAATCGGCATGTCGTGGGCTGCGCATGTTAAAAAAGAAAGCCTAGATAGGGCAACCCACAACCCAGCTGATACTTGCTGGCCCGCTGATAATAAATGATACCTATCAGCTCTCGGGCTTCATTGTAAATTTATCTCCTTTAGTAACTACATTGAAGCACCTCAGAAAAATGTAACTATGTTGACAAACCCATGTGCCCCAACGTCAATATAGCATTAGGAGGAAGTACTTTTTTTAGTGAGGCACTTTCTTTCGTATGACCATAGAGCTGGTGGGTCCCAACTATCCGCCTCTCCACATACAGTCCTCTCCAGATTCCTCTCGTTTGTTCAGCATGTTCACAACAGCAGACAGCTGCGCCGCGACGAGCGCACAAAGGCGGAGGACGAGAACAAACCACCGGAGCCGGGGAAGGCATGCTACAATAATGGTAGATGTTGTGCCTTATTTCTACCAAAACTACTGAACTAGCCCAGTGGCCAAGTGACACTACCCAACCGTTGTTCCGCTCGGGTTCGATTCCACCTGATGTAGTGAAAATATCTCCAATTTTTTGCCTCTGCAATTATTGACATGTGGGTCCCCATTGTCATCTATGCACACCACGTCCAACACTTGCGAAAACTTTGTCCCTCATTTTCTCTGTTTTTCGCATGCTCGACATTGTGTGGGCATTTTGAAAATAGCATATCTTTTTGACCATGCATGATATGAAGATGTGTTATGCATGAATGTTGATCAGCATGATGTTAACTGGCTGGTAGTTCCATTTTTTACCATGAATAAATATGCCAACATGATGTTATCCCTGTTTGAAAAGGGCGTGTTAATATAAATGCTCTGCTTCTGAAACTTGCAGTTTCTTATCTGAAACTGAAACTTGCAGTTTCTTCTCTAAGAATCACATTGTGTGCACTTTTATATGAAACTACATTTTTTTAAGTGCTAGAAATAGATCTCTAGAATTCAGAAAATACTTCATATGCTCAATACTACAAATCTGAAATTCATAAGACATTCATATCTAAAAGTACTCTCAAAATACACAACACAAAGGACAATTCACAACCTGCAAATACTGACAGCCGTAAGCTCCTCCTGACAATTCACAACCTGCCCAACTATTGGGTTGGGGGGGGGGGGCAGTCCCCTCCTATTCCTCGGTGGCAGACAGCTGCCCTGTGAGACGATGTGAACGGCAAGGGAGAGGATGGCGGGGAAGCGTTGCTGATCCAACTGCTTTTCTCCTCTTGCAGTTGGGTTTGGTCAACGAAGATTCCACCGGCTTCGCACTAACCTAATCTTCCATCTGCTCATGCTTACAAGCAGTGTGACGGCTAATGAAAATCATGCTTACAATTAGTCTTTGAGTACTACGCCAATCACCCTAAAATAGCTCTGGACTAAAAACAAAGTTGTGACACTGTGTACAAATAAAAAAATAGATTGGTGCTTCTTTCATAAAAGAGTATTCCCTAGAAAAGTGCCAATATAAGCTACTAGTATTTGGTTAGAGGAATTGCTGCCGAGAAAGATCCGTCCACAGAGAGTGCCACACATCCCATTGGTGGTGGTGGATGCCAATGCTTAGATGGAGCATGGTTGGTGTCAATAATTTTTACTTGGTACACCTTGCACTCTGCATATATGTCGGTTCCATCCGTACATTTGTGCAGTTCCACCAAAATGCAGCTGAATAACCATGTTTGCACAGATAATAAAAAAGCGTGATTACATTATAGTGGCACTAGTTGATGAAACATACACTAATAAATAGAAGAAAATATTGTGATAGTATCATAGTATGCCATGCTGCGAGGGCGAGATGGGCCCTGCGACGCCTCATACGATAGGCCTCATACTGGAAATCGACCTAATTCTCCCTGATACACCTTCTGCCAATGATGAACATCAGTGTACATCGGTAGTACAAGGAGGGGCCTTGAGACATTCCAATCTCTATTTTTGTGCAGATCCACTAAAATTAAGCACCCCAGTTTGCAGAAACACTTAAACACTAACAATGGGACTAGTTGATGAAACATATACTAACAAAGAGAAGCACTTTCTTTATCTACATTGGAAATGAAATGATAGGGAGGACACTCGCTCGATTTTATCGTTATTATTACTTCATTTTATCAGTGGCACTAGGGTCGAGCAGGTGGCAAGCGAGGTATACCGTGCATCGCAAGGATGGAGGCCAGGGGTGCTTAGACTGGGATGCTAAAGCTGGCTCTTTCAGTCCCTATCTTCCCCCCTGATGTTTCTGTGGTAGCATTTTGGTTGTAATCCAAAGTTTGTCGAGCTGGTGCTGCGTCCCCCTACCTGCCTAGCTTATGTGGCGAACTTGTCTCCTGCTAGTACTCAGTCCGTTCTAGTAGTAGTTGCATAACTGCCTGTTTACACTGAGATGTTGTTAGATAATGGTTCTCTATGGTTGGGTTTCTTTAATGAAATCGGAGGAAACCACCTCTTTCAATATATAAAAAAATCAGTGGCACTAGCAGTGGCCCTGTTCAAGAATTCGTCTGATTAACCAGTTAACTTGCCGATTAACCCCTACTCGTAGGGTCACCGAGTAGCCGATAAACCAATAAATCGTCCGATCAATTGATTAAATGGCTGTTTAACTTGTCGATTAGCCTATTAATCCCCTACTTGCAAGCCAACCGAGCAGCTACCAGTTAACGGTTTCCTCAACAATTGTCGGTGCCAAGACATTGCCTCAAATTAATAGTGCCACTAGATTAAGGTGCAGAATAATAACATTACTGCTTTATCATGGCAGTGCCAAAACAGTAGCACAAGAGAAGACTCAACATGCAGGATCTTTGGCAAATGGTCGGACCAAAAAGCAACATACCTCGTGATGGGAACCATATCTGCAGTAAACGCCATCGTAGAAGGGATGACACCAGCTACCAACATGGATGATTCAATTCATGGGACCTTTTTGTGCAGTTCACCTAAAATGAAGTAATGTCCTGTGAGCTAGCAGATTCTTCTTCGTTAGTTGCAATAAAATTGAGCAACATCAAGGTTAGTTGTGAAGCTCATGGAATGTTCAACTATAATTTGGATATCATTTATGCAGTTCAACTAAGATTAAGCGTATAATTTATATCTTTTTTTGCAGAAAAAGGTGGAAAGGAGGGTGACTAACCAGTGATGAAACATACATTAAATGAAAAGAAGCATGTTCCTTATCTGAATGGCGATCCTACAAAGACATTAGCAATTTCTAAACCAGCAGCATTGCTAGATATTAGTGTGGGCATTTGGATTAACTATGACAACTGTTAAATACAACATTACTTTAATGGTGCCATTGCTTCATTTACCAGCAACATTACATTCACAGCTGCTAAAGAGTTGTATTTGGGCACCGGAGAGTAGGCTGACTAGGATAGTTGCATTTCTAACGAAAAGAAGCAAGTTATCTTAATGGGAAATTTAGCAGGACATGAAAAATAGTGCAATTAACTCATATTACGCGAGGCATTACATTGAAAACAACATTGGTTTAACATGTCCTTACTTTTAACAGTGCTACTGCTACATTTTACCAGTGGCATTACATAAGATGGGCTCAGGACAACAAACATCAGATCAGGATATCTCGGTTGGTCCCATTTTTGTTCGGTATAGCCACCTTATATTGTGTGGGGCTAGCAAATCTAGTGCTGGACATACTCTGTTGACTTGTCCCCCAGTCCCCACTTTCTTTCGTTTTTCAACCAATAGATTAGTTTATATTGAGTTTGTATTGCATTTCCCTTTATTTCCCCATTAGACCAAGAGACCAGCTGGATAGCCAGTCTCTGCTACTTTTCGCCCCCATTATTTCCTCTTTTGACCAAGTCCTAGATTCAGGTAACAAATCTTCCCCCACCCCACCCCCTTTCTTCCCTATTTGAACCAAGTAGTACTAGATTCAACTGCATCAACTAGTTTTACCTCTTAACAACAAAAATTTAGGTGGCTTTCGAAGAACCGATTGATCCTATCTATGAGGGGGCCTGAGAAATAGTAAAATTTACAAATGCAGCGACGTCAGGAGCTGGGGAAGTAGAGCAAGGCCGGTTTCGAAGGAAGTTATACCTGAGGGTCGCTGGGATGTCGCTAGGTGGGAGACGGGAGGCCGGACCTTCCCACACTACGACAACGAGGAAGAAGGGGTCAGAGGCCCTCCCTAGCCGGTGCTTCTTGGGAGAGAACGACAAGGCACACTGATCGAGACGCGTCGGTAGTGGGTAAGAGTCGTCACCAAGGACGAACGCGTGAACATTGCACCTTCTCACCTTCCCCGGCGGAGAGGATCCGGCTGGATCTATGCCAGCGGTGAGCAGAGAGAGAGTGTGGCCCCCGCTATCGTGTTTAGATCTAGAGAGGACGTGACAGTGTGAGCAGAGCAACACGGGCAATCAAGCGCAGAGGCTCCTGCCTATATAGTGTAGTTTTCTTTTATCTACCGGAGCCGGCTTGACCTCGTCAATGGCTGTCCAAAAGTCTTCATGAACATGCCCCTGAGGTGCAGTTGTCACCATTTTGATCTGAAGCACCAGATTAACATATAACATGAAAAAATGCCACATGACAAGAAATCATAACCTCACTGCCCCAAGGAGACAACATGAATCCCGACGGACAAACTAGACGAGGACGAAAGCTCAAATTAAAGTCAAAGCATAGAAAAGGGGTCCATCGATAGATGTCCTAATTAACATAGTCAGCTTGACCTAGATGGTAGCCGAGTAGTCTTCGTGCATGTGCCCCAATGACCAGCGCCTTGTAGGAACTCAGTTGTCGATGTTTAACCCTCGCAGTGATCCGAAGCACATGACACCTAATATCGCGAGATGACAAGAAACCTTTTTTTAGATTTCTCATTAGAACTACAGCCCTGTACAACACAGCCTGCACGATATGAAGATGATAGCCAATCCAGCTGTCTGCTGGAGTCTGGTCACATGCATGGACGAACTGATCTTCCGTGTCATGTAGGGATCGTCCAGGCACCGACATCTGTACAACACTGCTCTAGTACTATCGGACGTCTCTCTCTTCTATTAACTCAGCTGACTTGCGGGGCCGGGAAGTGTGCCTACGGTCAGTTCTCAATTGCGGTCCCACATGTGTGTGCAAACGCAATATGACACATATTCCATTCAGAGAGCGGCGTGCCAGACCGACCGACCGCCTGGGGTGCGATGTGAATGCGACGGGCGTGTTGTATAGATGTGTACCGCCATTTTCTTGAGGCTTTGCTCCATGGTGCAATCCATGGATACAAAATTATATTTAAAAGTCGAGGGCGGGGCTTTTCCCGTGCGGTAGGCGGCGCAGTTCTGCCTAGTCGGTTCGAGAGAGGCGAGAAGATGAGGGAGTAGGCTGCTGCAAACATAGGACTGTGTGATTTGACGGCGAGTTACTGTTGGACAGGTGGGGCCTGTGATTTGACTTGCCATTATCATTTTAATTGCGGCGCTACGACCGGTGTAAGTCTCCCTATTCCTGACCACCTCCAGGGTATACAGGTGCCAAGTATTGTACTCCTTACTCCTTTTGGCAAAGGCAATAAATACTACTCCCTCTCTCTCTCTATTTACAAGGCGTGCGTGTACCCCTAGTTCATCAATTTGACCAACCTAATAGAAGTCATATATTACAAAAAAACATACCATTATAAACTTTAGATGTTCCATTTTCAAATGGTATAATTTTTGTGTTATATAGTTTATATTACAGTGGTAAAATTGACAACTTAGGTATACGCACATGACTTGTAAACTAAAATGGAGGGAGTACGAAGAAAGAGATAGAGAGAAGTTAAAAAAATTACGCTTATAGCCAACCTTATAGCTAACCTTGTTGTATGAGTGACTAAGTAATGACTATGTATGACATGCGAACATCAGATAGCCTAACGCACCCGGAGGGAGGAAGTAGTTTCATGCATGTGAAGTACTAGGCAAAAAAATGCTCATTTACAGCCGTCTGAAATCTCCAACGGCGCGACCTGATGAGAGAGGCAACTGTCGTGGTATGTTTGACCATGATATGGGCTGCTGACGGCCCTTGGATCTGAGATCGAACACTCTCATGCTAAGTTGCTGAAAATTTGCAGAATAACCCTCTAGGATAAGATATTCACCCATAGTTCTAGAATCATGCCATGCAACCGTTCGATCTCAGATCCAAGGGCTCTCGGAAGCCCGTATCATGAAGAGCATGGAAAGCTCTTCCGTTCGCATGCCCACTTAGCTTTTTTACAATCGGAAAACCGCTAGCAGTTCGCTCCTACTTGTCCCCGGCCGTCCTTTAACATTACGGCAGTTTGATCCTAGTCGTCCCATCCTTTAACATTACAACAATTTCACTAATCCTAACCCTCCTCCCAAATCCATGGCGTCGCAAATCTCCATGATTGTGAGTACAAGCTTAGAACCATCACCGGCGATGAGTTCGATGTCATCTACACCCGTACTTCCGCAGCGGTGAAAGGATGCCTTGCTCACTTCAGTCGCAAGTTCGAAAAGTCAAAGGATGATGAGTGGGTTGCTGGGCTAGATGTCGAGTATACTACAATCCTGGGAAAAGAGAAGAATCTAAAGGAGGAAGAGAAGAAGAAGCCCGTTGTTGGTGTCAAAACCGGCGGATCTCGGGTAGGGGGTCCCGATCTGTGCATCTTAGGCTGATGGTAACAGGAAGCAAGGGACACAATGTTTACCCAGGTTCGGGCCCTCTCGATGGAGGTAAAACCCTACTTCCTACTTGATTAATATTGAAGATATGAGTAGTACAAGAGTAGATCTACCACGAGATCGTAGAGGCTAAACCCTAAGAGCTAGCCTATGATGGTATGATTGTAATCGTGATCGGCCTTCTAAGGACCATCCTCTCCGGTTTATATAGACATGGGAGAGGGCTAGGGTTTACATGGAGTTGGTTACAAGTAAGGAAACATAATATTCGGCTCGCCAAGCTTGTCTTCCACGCAAAGGAGAGTCCCATCCGGACACGGGCCAAAGTCTTGAGTCTTGTATCTTCACACTTTGATAGTCCGGACAATGTATATAGTCTGGCTATTCAGATACCCCCTAATCCAGGACTCCCTCAGTAGCCGCTGAACCAGGCTTCAATGACAATGAGTCCGGCGCACAGTCTTGTCTTCGGCATTGCAAGGCGGGTTCCTTCTCCGAATATTCCAAAGTTATTATCAAACACGTAGAGCGTGTCCGGATCTGTAAGATGACCTTCATACACCATTGTAGGGAACATAACATAAATTCGTTCTGCTGGCAATCTTTGTACGTCGTGCTCCTGCATCATGGCCTGGTCCAACACGAACCGGCATTTCCTGCTCCACCTCGACTCGCGTCACGAGGCGGTTTTATTGGCATGTCCTACCAAAGCAGAGATCGTGTTCCTCTTATTACGGGGTCTTTCATCAATATGGGCGTGCGTGACCCCACGGCGACCGTTGGTATGACTCCGTGTATTTTAGATAAGTCCCAAGCGGTCACGCTGAGGACTCGTGATATTCATCTCCTTTATAAAGGGGTCGAGGCCTACACCTCTTTTCCACCTCTCCTGCCCCTTCTCGCACCTCGAGCTCCAGCACTCAAAACCTAAGCCTCAACACCCCAGATCCTCCAGTATGTCTGGATCCGACGCAAAAGGCCGGTGGGTGGCCTCCTCAATCCAAGAGGAGGACATTACTAAGCTTAGGGAGGTCGGATACCTGACCGCCGATATCCAGCATAGGCTTCCTGCTCCAGGGCAAGTTATCCCCACGCCGGAGCCCAATGAGAGCATCGTATTGGTTCCCCACTTCCTCCGAGGCCTAGGCCTCACCCTCGACCCCTTTGTGAGGGGGCTCATGTTCTACTACGACTTGTATTTCCATGATCTGGCTCTAGACGCCATCCTCCACATCTTGTCGTTTATTATTGTGTGCGAGGCTTTTCTCCACGTCAACCCACACTTCGGCTTATGGCTCAAGACCTTCAATGTGAAGCCGAAGATGATCGAGGGGCGACATGCGGAGTGCGGAGGTGCCATAATAAGCAAGAACGTTGATGCCCCATGGCCAGAGGGCTCCTTTCCGGAAGTATCCGATGTGTGGTAACGGAGGTGGTTTTATGTTACAGCTCCCAGAGGCACAAAGTGGGCAGCCGCCCCCGAGTTCCGCTCGGGCCCTCCATCACAGTTAGCATCTTGGACCGATGTAGGACAAAATTATGGGCCTGCTGGTGATGTACCAGAACTGCAGAATCGTATTCGGGAGCTCATGGAGAGAGACATAAATCTCGTCAGCATAATGCAAGTGATGCTAATCCGGCGGACGCTGCCGTGCAAACGTCGGCCTCTCCAGATGTGGGAGTTTAATCCGGAGGGTCCGCGGACTATTAAGCACTTCTTCGGCCTAAAGCTCAAAGGAATGTGTAAATTATTCTTCGGACCACAAGTAAAGTGTCCGGACACCATCGAGGATGCGGGCCTAAGCTGCAATCGCCTAGACGCTCAAGTAAGTAACCTTAAAGCCGGACACTTCATTTATATTTATCATAACTGTAATTCTGAAAATCCCTCCGTGGCCAGGAATGGCTCAACAAGGTGGAGAGAATCAGGTGTCCGGCGCCACTTCCTGAAGGCTCGCCTGGTCCAACCATTGCAAAGATGGTTGACTGGGCGCTCAACAAAATCCCCTCAAGGAAAGGCGAAGGAGAGGGCAGTGAAACCGCACTACGCATTCAGACCGGAGGAATCGCTACCCCTACTATGGAGGATAGCCAGGAAGGGGAGGTTAAAGCCTCCTCCCCATGCGGGAAGAAGAGGGCAGTCCCCGAAGACTTGGAGGCGGAGACGCCCAAGCAAGGGAAAAAGGTATCACCAGGGGGTTCTGCCGCGACGGGCACCCTTACCATGTCGTGCCCACCAATGGGCCAGCCCTCCACTGAGCCGTAAGTTATTCATTGATTCGAAGGTATGGTGTTACTCCGAGATCAGTAACCGAGACTTCGTCTTTTGTAGTCCGGCGAGCAGCTCTTCTCAATAGAGTTCGTCTTCGGGGGACATTCGCCCGGAGATGATGGAGAGCGAGACTCCACCAACCTCTCCGCCTCATGAAGCGGGCGACACGGAGGTGTCCTCACGGAGGAGTCCGGATCTACCGAAGCCGGAAGCGAACACGTCAGTCACCCTGAGCCCGGAGCATTTGGCTCCCACGGGGGCGATGAGAAGGGTCCGGCACAGTTCGATGTCCGGCCGGACGTACTGACAGGCTTGCTAGAGCGAGCCCGGTCTCGAATGAGCACCGCTCTTTAATGAGCATGGTGATCACGAATATTTCATCCGCTACCAGCGGTTTGAATGAGGCATTTACAAGCCTGCTCAAAGGCTTTGAGGTATTAGTGAAAAATGCACTGTATTATTTTTTGTTATGAAGCACGCGCTAGGTGTGCTCCCTATGGATAGTAGCCCCTGAGACTCAGGTTGCCCGCCATAGGCGGCAAACGAGGGATCATATATTTATGGCTGTGTTGTATATATGTGCAGGTATACAAGGATCCGGTAGCCGACCAGTCTGTTGTAGTTGCCGAACTGAGAAGGCAAATCGGATCTATTGATGCCGATATCACGCTGGTGAACAAACGGCTTGAAGAATCCCAGGGTATGTACTCTGCTTCCTTTATTATATTGTAGAGGAGAATGCGAGAATGGCATAATATTTAATGCCCTGTGTATGCACTCCAGATGGTGCTGCTGCCGTGGGGGCCCTAAGGGCCGAGCTTGCGCAAGCCAAGGAACAAGCTCGGGCTAGTAATGCGGCTGCCCTAAAGGCGGCCGAAGAGTTAAGAGCCGAACATGCTGCTCATCGCCGAAGCGAGGGAAAGATAGCCGAATTGGCCGAAGAGTTGAAAAATGCTGCCGACCGGTATGTGCTCCTTGAGGAGGAGAATAAGGCTAGTTCGGCCGAGCTGGACAAGGCACTTAATGCCGCCAAGGAGATGCGGACCGAGATCCGGGGCATGCGGGAGGAGCTCCAACAGGCCGACAAAATCGTGGCTGGGGGCTCCTACCTACTGCAGACGAAGTTTTTGGATCCAAAGTATGCTCCCCTAGCTGGGCGTTGGAGTCCTGCAGACGCATATGTGGAGTTGACGAATAGTATAGCTGACGCTGCCAAGTTCTTCGAGGATCAAGGTGATAAGGAAGTGGAGAAGCTTTTCTGGTCGTAGTTCAATGCTCCCAACCGCTCGCTGCCATTGAATGAGAAGGTGGCTGCTGTGGCGGAGCTTCATAGGTTGTCCGGGCTTGCAATGCGGTCTGTAACAGACCATCTTTGGCCGAAGGGGCCCAAGCCGGACATTTATTTTGGTTTGGTGCAACAATTCCTTGGGGCTGTGACTCGGATCGACGCCATGAGGAGGTCGGCGTGCATAGAGGGTGCGCAGATGGCTCTTGCCCGCGTAAAATCCTATTGGACGGATATGGAGGCCACCATTATAGCGACCCAGGATCCGGCGGGGGGCCAATATCCGGCCGAGCACTACTTGGCGCCAGTCACAGAGGGTGCTCGCCTAATAGAGGTGCAGTGCTCGAAGAATATTCTGTTCGAGTGATAGGACGAACCATTGTAAAAACAATGTTTATTTTGATTATGAGGCTATATTTATATTTTTTGCCTAAAAATATGATTGTGTCCCCTGTATGGCCATTCTTATATGTATAAGTAGTTCGAAAGATAGCAGTCGTTGGCTTCAGCCCCCACGCATACAATGCGGGGGTGTTCGCGAAGAATATGCTTAGTCACACTTGATCCAACGTCTTGGTCCATTAAGGAGGTGATTGCACGTCGAATTAGGCAACCGGATTATATAGCTGTAACACTTTTGCTTAGCCATGGGGATATAATGGTGGGGCTACTATGTAGCCCCTGGTACCTTCGCGGGCATCCGAATACGGGCGTGTGTGTACATGGCCGGAAAACAGACCTTCGTTAATGCGGAGGAATCCTAGAGATTTCGGTGAGTCTTTGAGTGGTTGAACAGTCTCTCACTGTATCATGACAGTCAGTTTTGGGCTTTCTCTACTGAGGCGCTCATCCGGAATAACCAAGGCACAATCGCAGTAGTTCTCCTTTGGCCTGCCTTAGCCGATAATAACGGAACGTAAGGCGGCAAACCCAAGAGCCGGGCAAACCCAACATTTGACCCAAGACATGATTCAGAGCTGATGCATATAAGGCCAAACTCGTGACGCCGAACACTCCCAAAGGTGTTCGGACTTTATAACAGAAGATGGGCTCAAGAATGCCCATTCAATATGAACCCTGTGTTTCCAGGTACGTGCAGTAACCTGTCGTGGCGAAATGCCAATAACGACAGTATCCTCTGTGGGTATGGAACCCATGGGATGGTTTAAACAACAAGAGGCAATAGAAAAGGTTTACACAGGGGCTTAATCTAAAAAGAAACCTGTTGAATGGGGCCCTGCTGCACGTCTGCGCCTTTGTCTCCATTGTGTCGTATCCTGGAAGGGTATCGCGCGAACGTTGTTTGTGGGAAAAAAGGAAAACTCATAGGAGAAAACAACATAAGCATGCGATAGATAGTAAAAGTGTAAGATGATGGACTGCCAATAAGGTTGAGCCAAGTTTTGGGGCTACATTAAATATTTATAGCCCCTGGTTTCCGCTATGGGAGTACATATACGGTGTTCGATTGAATTTTATCCGGACTACCAGACTCGTCTAACTGTGTCTGTGGTCTTAATGACTAGTCATGTTTTATGACATTAGAGGCCGCTTATAGTCCGGCCGTCAGGGCCATCGCGTTTTCCTCTGCGCATGAAGAGCACTTTGTTATTCCGCTAACGGTGATGATGCCACGTGGACCGTTCATCTTGAGTGTAAGGTAGTCGTAATGCGGCAATGCATTGAAGCGGGTGAAGGCCGGTCTTCCAAGCAGTGCATGATAGCCGCTTTGGAAGGGTGCAACGATGAAGAGTAGTTCTTCACTTCTGGAGTTGCCTGGGGAGCCAAATGTTACCCTCAGTACGACGGAGCCCCTGCCGTAGGCTTCAATGCCTGGTATCACCCCTCCAAAGGTGGTGTTGCTTTGGCTAATTCTGGATAGGTTTATCCCCATCCTGCGAATAGTGTCCTCGTATATTAAATTGAGACTACTGCCGCCGTCCATGAGGACGCGGGTGAGATGGTATCCGTCGATTATTGGGTCAAGCACCAAGGCCTGTGATCCTTCGCGCCGAATACTAGTTCGGCCGTCCATGTGATCGAAAGTGATCGGACGAGACATCCAGTAGTCAGATGTGGGTACGATGGGTTCTACATCGTGCGCATTTCCAAGCGCGTGTTCTTGCCTTCCCGTGAATGTGTGAGTCGTGTGGATCATATTTACTGTTTTAACCTCTGGCGGGAATTTTTTCTATCCCCAAGTGTTCGGCTGGCGAGGTTCGTCCTCGTCTTCACTTGGTGTTTCCCTTTCTTTGTGTTCAACATTTAGTTTGCCGGCCTGCTTGAAGACCCAGCACTCTCTATGGGTGTGGTTCGCAGGTTTTTCTGGGGTACCATGAATTTGGCATAGTCTGTCCAGAACTCTGTTCAGGCTAGACGGCCCCTCTTTACTGCCTTTAAATGGCTTCTTTTGCTGAGAGCCCCTGAATCCGACATTGACCGTTGTGTTATCCGGGCTCCCTTCCTTGCTTTGGCGTTTGTGTTTATTACGCCGAGGCTTCCCGTTACCGTCCCTTATTTCGAACGCGTTGGGGTTGCTAGTGCCTTTACGGGCTAGCCAGCTATCTTCACCCACGCAAAAGCAGGTCATAAGGCTTGTTAAGGCTGCCATTGTCCTTGGCTTTTCTTGGCCGAGGTGTCTGGCAAGCCATTCATCGCGGATGCTGTGTTTGAATGCCGCTAAGGCTTCGGCGTCCGGACAATCGACAATTTGATTCTTCTTAGTGAGGAATCTGTTCCAAAGCTTGCGGGTGGACTCTCCAGGTTGTTGAATTATGTGACTTAGATCGTCTTCATCCGGAGGCTGAACATAAGTCCCTTGAAAATTGGCCCTGAAAGCGTCTTCTAGTTCCTCCCAACTCCCAATTGAGTTTTCGGGGAGGCTTTTCAACCAGTGTCGAGCTGGTCCCTTCAGCTTGAGGGGAAGATATTTGATGGCGTGGAGATCATCCCCACGAGCCATGTGAATATGCAGGATAAAATCCTCGATCCAGACCTGAGGGAGTCCTGGATTAGGGGGTGTCCGGATAGCCGAACTATCATCATCGGCCGGACTCCAAGACTATGAAGATACAAGATTGAAGACTTCGTCCCGTGTCCGGATGGGACTTTCCTTGGCGTGGAAGGCAAGCTTGGCGATGTGGATATGTAGATCTCCTACCATGGTAACCGACTCTGTGTAACCCTAGCCCTCTCCGGTGTCTATATAAACCGGATGGCTTTAGTCCGTAGGACGAACAACAATCATACCATAGGCTAGCTTCTAGGGTTTAGCCTCCTTGATCTCGTGGTAGATCTACTCTTGTAACACACATCATCAATATTAATCAAGCAGGACGTAGGGTTTTACCTCCATCAAGAGGGCCCGAACCTGGGTAAAACATCGTGTCCCACATCTCCTGTTACCATCCGCCTAGACGCACAGTTCGGGGCCCCCTACCCGAGATCCGCCGGTTTTGACACCGACATTGGTGCTTTCAATGAGAGTTCCTCTGTGTCGTCACCGATAGGCTCGATGGCTTCTTCGATCATCATCAACGATGTAGTCCAGGGTGAGACCTTCCTCCCCGGACAGATCTTCGTATTCGGCGGCTTTGCACTACGGGCCAATTCGCTTGGCCATCTAGAGCAGATCGAAAGTTACGCCCCTGGCCGTCAGGTCAGATTTGGAAGTTTGAACTTCACGGCTGACATGTGTGGGGACTTGATCCTCGATGGATTCGAGCCATAGCTGAGCATGCCGCACTGTCACGACGAGCATGATTTAGCTCTGCGGCCGGACAGTACCCTGGAGGCCGCACTTGAGCCCGCTCCGATCTTCAATTCGGAGCCGGCTGCGCAGATCGAGGACGGATGGCTAGACGGCGCCTCGGGGGCTGCCACCTCTACGACGATAGAGCCGAACACTGATCTTGTCCCTCACGAAGCTCGTGAATCCGAGGTGCCGGACTCCTTGCCGGACTCCGAACCTCCCGCGCCCCCATCAATCAAATCCGATTGGGTGCCGATAATGGAGTTCACCGTGGCGGACATCTTTCAACACTCACCTTTTGGCGACATCTTGAGCCCGCTAAAGTATCTCTCGTTATCAGGAGAGTCCTGGCCGGACTGCGGCCAGGACGGTTGGGATGCGGACGACGAAGAAATTCAAAGCCCACCCACCACCCACTTGGTAGCCACTATCGATGATCTAACCGACATGCTAGACTACGACTCCGAAGACATCGACGGTATGGACGATGATGCCGGAGACGACCAAGAACCAGCGCCTACCGGGCACTGGAAAGCCACCTCATCATATGACATATACATGGTGGATATCCCAAAGGATGGGAATGGCGAAGGGGCAACAGAGGATGACCCCTCCAAGAAACATCCCAAGCGCCAGCGTTAGCGGCGCCGCTCTAAATCCCGCCATAGCAAGAATGAAGATTCTGGCACCGGAGATAATAACACCCCAGATAGTGCCGAAGACAACCCACTCCAGCAAGATTCAGCATAGGAGGATGGGGACGCCAGCCCTCATGAGAGAGCGGCAGAAGAAGAGGTAGAGGACTACATGCCTCCCTCCGGAGATGAGGCAAGCCTCGACGACGACGAATTCGTCGTGCCTGAGGATCCCGTCGAACAAGAGCGTTTTAAACGCAGGCTTATGGCCACGGCAAACAGCCTCAAGAAAAAGCAGCAACAGCTTAGAGCTGATCAAGATGTGCTAGCCGACAGATGGACTGAAGTCCTCGCGGCCGAAGAGCATGATTCAGACATGTCTGGCCACCCAGATAGGCAAAACAGTCGAGGCATACGTAGATGATGTGGTCGTCAAATCCAAACGCGTCGAAACTCTAGTAGACGACTTGAGGGTGACATTCGACAACCTCCGAGCATATGACATTAAGCTCAACCCGGAAAAATGTGTTTTCGGCGTACCAGCCGGAAAGCTCTTGGGCTTCATTGTATCCGGTAGAGGAATTGAAGCAAACCCAGCCAAGATCCGAGCTCTGTCACAATTGGATATCCCAAAAGACCTCAAGTAAATACAAAAGCTAACCGGATGCGTGGCGGCTCTAAGCCGCTTCATCTCCCATTTGGGAGAAAAGGCACTGCCCCTCTATCGCCTCCTCCGGCGCACCGAACATTTCGAATGGACGGATGCTGCCACGGCCGGACTCGAAGAAATTAAAGCCGTATTGGCAACAAATCCAGTCCTGGCCGCGCCCAACCTGGGGGAACCAATGCTATTATATATCGCAGCAACACATCAAGTTGTCAGCGCGGTACTCGTCATCGAATGAGAAACAGAAGGGCACAAATTCCCTCTTCAAAAACCAGTGTACTACGTATCCACTGTCTTGACTCCATGCAAGTCCCGGTACCCACATTATCAAAAGATAGTGTATGAAGTGTTCATGGCATCCCGGAAGCTGCGACACTACTTTCAAGAGTGTTGCATAACGGTGGCCTCCGAAGTACCTCTCAACGATATTATAAACAATCGCGATGCGACGGGCAGGATTGCAAAATGGGCCATCGAGCTCTTACCATTTGACATAACCTACAAACCACGGCGAGCTATAAAGTGACAAGTCCTGCCTGACTTTGTCGCCGAATGGACCGAAGCCGAACTCCCTAAAGAGGACGGCGCATGCTCCAATTGGATCATGCATTTCGACGGCTCCAAAATGTTGGTGGGCTTGGGGGCTGGCGTCGTCCTGACATCCCAAACCGGAGACATAGTCCAATACGTACTTCAAATAATGTACATGGACTCCAACAATGCAGCCGAATACAAGGCCCTTCTACATGGCCTCCGGATGGCAATCTCCATGGGTATTCAACGCCTAGAGGTGCGCGGGGATTCAAACCTCGCAATATCCCAAATAAATGGAGACTTTGACGCCAAGTATCCGAAAATGGCAGCCTACCGTAACGTTGTGCTAAAAATGTCAACCCGGTTCGAGGGACTCGAATTCCACCACGTAGCCCGGGATAATAACCAGGCAGCAGACGTGCTGGCACGTATCGGCGCAAAACGTGACGCCGTCCCTCCAAACATATTCCTGGAATGGCTCTTTAAGCCATCCGTATTATGGGAAGGGGAATCTGGAAATAACAACCCGGAACCAATTGCACCACCCGACACAGAACATTCTGACACAATCGGTGGCTCAGCCAATGACATAACACCTTCAGCCCATGAAATAATGGCAGTAATTGCCCCGTGGACGGAACCATTCCTAGCCTACCTAATTAGGCAGGAACTTCCCGAAGACCAAAATGAGGCCCGCTGCGTAGTTCGGCGCTCTAAAGCCTACAAGGTCCATGAGGGAGAACTTTATAAGAAAAGCACAACCGGAGTCCTTCAAAGGTGTATCTCCGAAGAGGAAGGGCGAAATCTCCTGGCTGAAATTAACGCCGGACTCGGCGGGCACCACGCTGCAGCCCGGGCCCTTGTAGGCAAGGCCTTCCGTACAGGATTTTATTGGCCGATAGCCTGGGCAGATGCTCAGGACTTAGTCCAACGATGCGTTGGTTGCCAGCTCTTTGCTAATCAGAGCCACATGCCACCCACCGCCCTCAAAACTATACCCATCACTTGGCCGTTTGCGGTCTGGGGGCTTGACATGGTTGGACCCCTTAAAGGGGGAACCCACAAGCACAAATACTTATTGGTCATGGTGGACAAATTCACCAAATGGATAGAGGCCAAGCCGGTTAAAATGGCAGAATCCGGACCTGTGAGGTTAAACTGATAACGACACGAATTTCACGGCCGACGAGGTTAAACTATGGTGCAAAAACATGGGCATCAAGCTCGACTACGCTTCAGTCTACCACCCTCAGACTAACGGTCAAGTGGAACGAGCAAATGGTCTACTCATGAGCGGCATCAAACCCAGATTAGTGTGATCCCTCACGGAATCTAACATGCACTGGGTAGAGGAGCTCGACTCCGTACTCTGGGGGCTGCGGACCACGCCAAACTGCACAACCGGATTCACACCATTTTTTATGGTATACGGCGCTGAGGCAGTTTTGCCCTGCGACATAATTCATGACTCACCTCGCGTGCGCATGTACGAGGAAAGAGAATCCGAGTTAGATCGGCAGGACAGTTTGGACGCTTTAGAGGAGGAGCATGACGTGGCAAAATCCTGTTCTGCATTCTATCAACAGCAGGCTCAAAGATATCAAAGCAGAGAAGTGCGGGCCAAAACTTACAACGTTGGCGAGCTAGTTCTACGCCTGCCGGACAAGAAAAAGGACAAACTTAAGCCCAAATGGGAAGGTCCCTTCATCATTGACCAAGTCCTTACCGGCGGTGCATACCGTCTACACAACGCATCTGACAACCGACTCGAGCCAAACCCATGGAACGCAGCCCGTCTCCGAAGATTTTACGCCTAGCGCCGGACTCAGGGTTCGTCTCCTTCCTCCGTCCACCTTTCATATTTTTTTCGCTGTCTTTGTTTTCCCTCCTTTCATCTCCCCTTTCTTCAGCACAAACCTCTTGAGGGCTGATCTGCGCTTTGTTCGCACTTACTCGATGTGCTACTCGCACTCGTTATACCTGGGGGCTTCTTTAACAGAAGCTTACTTATATGGGCTTCATGCCCAACACATGTGTCACACTTCCGCATGTACCTTTTGATCACCATTGTATGCATCGATATGACTTAAGTTTTGGCCAAGCCGGGTTGCCTGGCTCCTGTGCTTACCCCTACGTTCCCGATTGTTTGGCTAGGAGGTAAAGGGAGCACCTCTGTGATTGTTACTGCCGGGTCAGCCGGATGTGTACCTCAGACTGGGTGAAGCTGAAGGCTAGCATTCTTAAGGGAATATTCGGTCGGTGACCTGAAAGATGATTTATTACTTAATTATTTATATGCCCCCAGATGCTTTTTCTGCTATTTTCGCAGTCCGGACATACACTTTAGGGCATGCCTCCCAGGGAAAGGAACCCTTAACGGAACTATTCTCCCTGGAAGATGTTTCTTACTAACCATGTAATATAACATAGCTAGTTGGGCACTTGTCTGATAAAGCAATTATGACCCCTACGCCTTGTCTCCATGCATGCCCCGGTTCTTTTATAACCGTCAGGGTATTCGGACACACTCCAGACTGTTGGATCCCGAGGTTGAAGCGAAAAGGTCCGCAAAGGCAAACGATCTACAATCCGGCTAGAAGGCATTTTACATGTCATTTTAAAATTACATCGTCAAACTGACTGATTGTACTCCTCTTCAATCCCATCTAACAGGCTGTCTAATTTACAGTCCTATTGGGAATATTTCGCAGCCAGCTCTACTTGGCCGTACATCAAGCTCACAGGGATCTCCTTCCCATCAGGCCCCACATGTCCGACCTCGGCCATGTGGTTTGGGTCAGCCTTCAGGTACCTCGTCTTCACCATGGCCCAGGCCTCGCTGGCACCTTGACGGCAGGCCGATATCTTCCACAGACGGAGACGTCGCCGTACTCCCTGAAGCTTCTCAGCAAGCCCTCCAAGGCCCTCACGTAGGGAGACGGAAGGCCATAGGGCCTGAATGACGCCACTCATCGCCTGCCGAACACGTTCAAGCAGTTGCACCAGCTCGGGAAGTTGGTCACCCATTGAACCGGGCATTTCCTCCATATGGCAACCTGTGAGCACACCTACAGACATATTTCTATCAACCGACTTCCTCGCCGAACTCTTCTTTTTAAAAGAGTTTGCTCAAGTACTTACTATAGATGCCACGACGAAGCCGCTGATTCTCCTTCAAGGAGCTAGACAGCTGGGCCCTAACACCTTTTAGCTCTTCTCCAAGCTGGGTGTGGGCATCTTGGAGCTTGTTCCTCTCCTGCTGCACCTTCATAAGCACCCTCTCGCCGGCCTTCAACTGGCGCAGTAGTTGTTGCTTGTCCGGATCTAGTCCGGCACCCTCTGCAATACTATTGTCAGACTATACACACACGCCGCGCTTCATAAACTACTACTCTTTTCAAAATATGAATTACCAGCGGGGGTCTTCGTGGCTCCCCCGGCAGCGGCTAGTGCAGCCTCAAGTTGGGCCTTGCACTCTTGAAGCTCCTGGGACAGGTGGGTATTCTTCTCAGTAAGATCCTGCATAATAATGATCCTTAAATCAGTTAGTTTAACTATTTTAAGTCTCGGGGGCTACTGGCATATATAGCCATTAAAATTCCTTACCCGTATATCCTTTACATACTGCTCCGTGGCTTTGGTTAAACCATTTTGAGCAGCACGGAGGTGCACGTCTCCCGCATTAAAGGCATTTAACGCCTCAGGGGAGAAACACGCGTCACGAAGAACTGTCCGACGACGCCTATGATTCATGGCGCTCTCCACCTCAGACTGGTGGCGGACAACCTGTCGGCATCCTCCGTTGGAGGAGCATCCGGCTCGCACCTTGCGCTCGCTTCCCCTTCTGGACCAGGCGTTGGAGCCTGGCTGGCGGAGGCTTGGTGGGCACCCTCTCCGGACTCAGTCCGGCGAGCGCTTTTTCTCCTGGAAGAATCATGAGCATTAATATGCCTCCTAGGAGTCTTTCCCTTAAAGGACAATGGTGCATCGTACCTTTGCGGCGACGTTTCGATTCGCACCGCACTCGTCTTCCGCCTGCTAGGCCGCACTGACCTCGTTTGGTCAGTCGCCGCGGGCTCGGCTTCCTGCCATGAAGGCACCTCCTGCCGAGCACCATTGATGCACGATGGTCAGAAATAAGCATTAAAAAGTGACGGTGTCAGGACTTCGGTCGTACTCACATGGGAAGTCGGACACAAACCGGGGTAGTCAGCCGTAATGGCGACTGAAGCATTATCTATGCTGAGCTGGTGGAACACCCCGTCAATCAAATCCACCTTAATGTCCGGATCCTCTTCGGAGGCCGGATCAAGGGATCTTCCCGGATCCTCGGGTTGTGGAGTCGGGCTTTTTATGCCCTCCACATCCCGACGCAGTTCCTGCGTCGAAACCATAAGGTAAGGCACTTATCTTTGAAAGCGCGGATCAGATATTTAAGCGTCCGCTTACCCAGCTTCGAGGGTTATTCATGGAGAATCCATTCAATGGACTCGTGCGGAGGAAGTCCTCCTCCTCCCCCTTGTACAAGCCGGACAGGATCTTCACCACATCGGTGGCCGATCCCGGTCCCGTGCGGCCATGACGGGTGGCGTCATTCTCCCCGTTAAAATCCCACATGGGGTGGCCCCTATATTGGAGCGGCTACACCCCTCGCATAATGCATGTGGCCATGACTCCAATCATGGTTAGTCCAGAATGGGCTAGTAGCCGTATCCGACCCATCAGATAGTGGATGCTCCTATCCTCTTCCTGTTGAGTCTCCTCAGGCGCCAACTTAGGCGTTTCTTCAGAGGAGCGTTGTTAAACTCTGGGAGGCCGATCCGAACTGGATCCGGTAGCGGGGCGTCTTCCATATAGAACCACTCCGAAGGCTAGTCTTCAGACGCCTTCTTCGGAGTTCTGGATAGATATCCGGTCCCAGCGATGCGCCATATTTCGGCTCTGCCCACTTGATATATCGACCCCTTGAGAGAACGGGGTACGAGGAAAAACAGCCTCTTCCACAGCGCAAAATGGGGCTCGATGCCCAAGAATAGCTCGCAAAGAGCTACAAAGCCCGCGATGTGCAAAATAGAGGAAGGCGTGAGGTGGTGAAGTTGGAGTCCATAGAACTCCAGGAGCCCCCGGAGAAACGGATGTATAGGAAATCCGAGTCCCCTTATCAAGTAGGAGACGAAGCATACCCGCTCTCCTTTGCAGGGATTGGGGACGCTCTCCGCCTGCTTCCCGCCCTTGTAGGTGGCCAGTCCGGCTCGAACCGGAACCATGAAGGCCGGGGGAAGGTATCCCTCTGTTTGGAGCGCCACTAACTCGCTATGTGGGACTGAGCATCTCCTCCAATCTCCTGGCTTAGGACTGGGAGCGCGAGAAGAGGAGCCGCGTCGACTGTCCATGCTGGAATGGATTTTTTGTCAGATGCGCCTCGATGAGTACTTGCGGAAGGAGGGTGGTGTGGTTTGGATCTGGATCCTCGCCTCTCTTATAGGCAGCTTATCCGCACAGCTAGGGGGGAAAATGTAAGAATACCCTGGCTTTTCGCATTCGTGCGACACATGGAAGAAGGCCATTATTAAACGTAGAAGCCAAGGAGCGCAGCATTTATGAAGCAACCGGACACTATCCAGCAAACACATGGAGTGTGAAAAAGAACCCGCCTTGCAAACGCCAAAGACAACATACACGCCGGACTCCTCGTCATTGAAGCCTGGTTCGGTGGCTACTGAGCCTGGATTAGGGGGTGTCCGAATAGCCAAACTATCATCATCGGCCGGACTCCAAGACTATGAAGATACAAGATTGAAGACTTCGTCCCGTGTCCGGATGGGACTTTCCTTGGCGTGGAAGGCAAGCTTGGCGATGCGGATATGTAGATCTCCTACCATTGTAACCGACTCTGTGTAACCCTAGCCCTCTCCGGTGTCTATATAAACCGGATGGCTTTAGTCCGTAGGATGAACAACAATCATACCATAGGCTAGCTTCTAGGGTTTAGCCTCCTTGATCTCGTGGTAGATCTACTCTTGTAACACACATCATCAATATTAATCAAGCAGGACGTAGGGTTTTACCTCCATCAAGAGGGCCCGAACCTGGGTAAAACATCGTGTCCCTCGTCTCCTGTTACCATCCGCCTAGACTCACAGTTCGGGGCCCCCTACCCGAGATCCGCCAGTTTTGAAACCGACAAGACCCATGGGCCTGTCGTTCCGTCATATGCCTCTATGTTCACAGGTTTGAAACCTTGTGGGAATTCATGGTCCAGTACTTCTTTGGTGAAGCACAGGGGGTATGCAGCCCCTCTGTATCTGGGCGCCCGTGGCATGTAGTTGGCTGTTGTTGTGTCCGGAGCTTATTCTGAACTGGTATTTGGTTTGTATTAGCGTTTGGGTGACCATAGTCCCTCGCCGAGGTGTGTCTTTTAGATCCGTAGATGGACCTGGGTGCACCAGCCTTCTTATCCGGCTTCTCACGTAGATCATGCGCGGTGTCAGTAGCCGCTCTGTTGTGGTTGTGACACGGTACGTCTGGTCTCCTGGTTGGTGGAACGGCCTCGTCGTCGAATTCTGGCAGTAGCTTGCGCTTTGGTTAGCTTTTGGTATGGCGATCATCGCCATATCTTTCTTCAGTGTCTAGCACTTTATTCCATCTGTGACTGAGCTTTTCCTGTGCGGCCTTAAGTCGTTGTTTCTGCTTCTTTAGACTTCTTGTTGTAGCCAAAAGCTTTCGGTGGAGGTTATTGTGTTCCACTTGTTCATCCGGGATGATGAATGCGTCGTTGTCTGGACTGTGTTCCTCTTCTGGGGCGGTTTCATGAGCTCGTCCCTCCGAATCATTGTGATTGGATATTTGCTCCGAACTTGGTTTGGCGTGACCTGGCTCGTCCTGCTCCATCACTGGGTCCGTGTGGTCATTACTGCCTTCTGGTATGTCAGCCCCTCTTGCGCTCTTGTCGCACTTTTTACTATTGCTGGACTTTGAGCGACGTCTGCGCCGCCGTTTTGGCTTTTGTCCGGGTGTTTTATCGTCTGGATTATCGCTGTCGTCCTTCTTGGGCATATCCACCATGTATATATCGTGTGACAAGGTGGTAATCCCGCGCCCCATAGATTCTGGAGCTTCTCCTGCATCATCGTCCATACCGTCGATGTTTTCGGAGTCGAAGTCAAGGACGTCGGTTAAATCATCAATTGTGGCAATCAAGTGGGTGGTGGGTGGGCAGCGAATTCCTTCGTCGCCTGCTTCCCACTCAAGCCGGACATAGTTCGGCCCAGAGTCTCCTGACAGAGGGAGAGATTTTAATGAGTTTAGCATGTCACCAAAGGGCGAGTGTTTAAAGATGTCCGCAGCAGTAAACTCCATTACCGAAGCCCAACCTGGCTCGGCTGCCTTGAGGGTGAGCGAACTAGAACCAATGACCGGATACGAGTCCAGGGGTCTGGGGTTACAGGTCTCCACAGAGGTGAGACCTATGTTCAGCTCCAACGCCGATGAATATGCGGCCTGCGGGGCGGGGTCTAGCCCTCCGTTCTTGGGCAATGCAACCCGTTCCGGATTTAGATCTGGGGCTATTGCAGGGAAGACATTCCGAGCATTGTTCGACAGCAGGTCTAGGCCGTGCCCGTCGTGACTGTCTGGCACTCCCGGCACAGGGCCAAATCCGTCGAAGATCAAGTCTCCACGAATATCCGCCGTGTAGTTCAAGTTTCTGAACCTGATCTAGTGGCCAGGGGCATAGCTGTCAATCTGCTCCAGATGGCCAGGCGAATTGGCCCGCAGTGCAAAGCCGCCGAACAAAAAGATCTGTCCGGGGAGAAAAGTCTCCCCTTGGACCGTGTTGTTGATGATTGAAGATGCCATCAAGCCTTGAAGCGACGGCACAGAGGAACTCTCAATGAAAGCACCAATGTCTGTGTCAAAACTGGCGGATCTCGAGTAGGGGGTCCCGATCTGTGCGTCTTAGGCTGATGGTAACAGGAAGCAAGGGACACAATGTTTACCCAGGTTTGGGCCCTCTCGATGGAGGTAAAACCCTACTTCCTTCTTGATTAATATTGAGGATATGAGTAGTACAAGAGTAGATCTACCACAAGATCGTAGAGGCTAAACCCTAAGAGCTAGCCTATGATGGTATGATTGTAATCATGATCGACCTTCTAAGGACCATCCTCTCAAGTTTATATAGACATCGGAGAGGGCTAGGGTTTACATGGAGTCTGTTACAAGGAAGGAAACATAATATCCGAATTGCCAAGCTTGTCTTCCACGCAAAGGAGTGTCCCATCCGGACACGGGCCAAAGTCTTCAGTCTTGTATCTTCACGCTTCGATAGTCCGAACAATGTATATAGTCTGGCTATTCGGATACCCCCTAATCCAGGACTCCCTCACCCGTCGTGATCCAGGTTTGCGTGCATAACTTGTGCTTGGTCTACCACATATGCCATGCCGACGTTGAGTGCGAGGATTTTAATAACTTCCTTGGGGGCGGCAAAGTCAAATGCGTTTCTATAGACTTTACGAACGACAAAGAAGTCCTAGGTTGAATAGGCCTCGTTGTAGGCCAGCCCTTCGACCTCCAGAGGAATGTGCTGGTGTCCTCCCGTCAGCCTTCAATGCTGATCCTGGCAGCAGCCATGGTTGATCCTTCGTATGGTAAACTGACAAAACCTCCGCCCAAGTTTCATCTTGCATGGGAGTGGAATGTACTAGATAGAGACCACATCAATTACGCTGCAATAGATGCCTACCTTTCTTTCAATATCTACAAGGTTTGATGAAGAGCGAGAGCCAAGTGTGTGGTTCAAGTAAAGAAGTATCGGCCAAGAGGAAGATGGACAAGGATGAAGTCGAGCACGTGGACGAGGAGTCCGAGTAAGGTGGCAGTGTTGTTGCTCATGGTGGTTGTAATGCAGTGTCTACCAGATTAGCTGCTTAGTTTAATTGCAGGGTGCTTAGTTTTATTTGAGGGGTGTGTTGTGCTGAGCCCCTAGCAGAACTATGTTATGTTCCTTTTCGTTACTTTAACTCTTCAATACGTACATACTAGTATTTCTTATAGTTCATATTGTAGTTGGTCGTACTACCATATGTACAATATATATGGCCAACATCATATAGCCAGCAGTTTAGTTGTCAAAGAATTTCAGGGTGCTTAGTTTTATTTAAGGGGTGTATTGTGCTGGACACCATTATTGTGACTCAAATCTCTTTTGCCATGTTATAATGACATAAATACCCATGGATCAACATGCCAGCTCTCCCTCTGTCTCACTTCAGTACAATAAAGTGTGGGGCCTACTTGATCCCAACAGTGTTCTTATTTTCCTGTAAAATTATTTGCTTGGTTACTCCTGACAAGAAGGGCCACACTTATCATTGTGAGATAGAGAGAATTGACATGTGGGTCTAGGCTTATTTTTTTCATATAACATGGTCAACGGGTTTCACGTGAAAATAACAATGTCTAATGGCATTTTTGAGGAAATGTCTAAAAGAAGATGGAATTTTTGAGATATCTAATTGCATTTTTGAGCAAGCATCTCACAGATCGACGACATTTTTGAGTAGTTGTAACTTCTAATGGAAAACTGAGTAGTGAGACATAACTAGTGGCATAAATAAAAAAACAATAATTAAATAGGTATGCCAATTTTTTAATAGAATTTAGCACCCCATCTAAGCACGTACTAACTTTTTTAATAGTACTATATGCATAAATTGGCGACGAGCGCTCTCTATATGTACCACCTTTTTTTCTTTAATTTCATCTTGTTATTTTTGCTCCATGGCGCAATCCATCGATACTACTATTGTACGAAAGTATACATTTAAAAGGCTAGAGGGCGAGGTAGTCTCGCTTGGTCGGTTTCACAAGAGGCGAGGGCCTTTGTGATTTGACGACTCATTACAGCTGTAAGGCGGGGCCTTGTGATTTCACTGGTCGTATAAATGTTGCCAACGACCTGAGGAGGAGCAAAGAACCATGCGGTATACTCAAGTTTTCCACTGGAGTACTAGTACGATGGAGGAGCACGAAACACCCCAGTGCGATATGGTGATAAAAAATGATGTAATTTGCTGGTCATCAATCCCACGACGCCGCTCATCGTTAACATTGTTCTATTCATGCCTCACATAGTACGTGACACGTGTGGCGAAACACCCGAAGCAAAAGAAGAAACACAGGTGCAAAAGAAAAGGAAGATTACCCCCCCCCCCAAAAAAAAGAAGAGGAAGACACACACACAAAGTCCAAGGCGCTGCTCTCTACTAAATGAAGGGTTGCTGGCCATGGAGTCGTAACTGCTTCTTCATTGCCTCCATGATCTCCATCTACTCCCGCATCTCCTCCTCCATCTTCTTCATTCTGTCCATGACACGGGATTTCTCGACGCGAGACTTCATCATCTCTTCCACGGCCGCATTACGTACCTTGATAGTAGCCGGGTGCTCAATGCGGAGCTTGGCCAACTCCTCCTTCTGTTCCATGACGTGGGCATGCAACATCTTCACCGAGGAACTACTCTTCTCATGCAGCTTCTTCCAGCCAGCGTTCTCCTCCTTCAGCAGGTCGATCTCGTGGCGGAGCTTCACATTGTCCTCCTGAAGTTGCAGGATTTCACTGGTAGCCTTCCTATCCGAGGCAATGCTCTTCTTCAGCAGCATCACCAAGCTGGCGGTCAACTCCCCCTACTCATTGAGCTCAGCCGGCATGTCGTCAAGGCTCTCCTTCAGCAGCTCCACCAAGCCATCAATGAACTCCTTCTGCTTATTGAGCCGATCGGGCATGTCGTCGAGGGATAACGACTCCTGAGCCGCCAGCTCGGCATATTCGCCTCCGGCTAGGGCGCTCTTGGGATCCCTTGCCTGCCCATGAGAAATATTTTGAGGTCTCTGTGAGGTGGCGAGCCCTCTCTTTTTTTCCACCGCCTTGGTCGCCGCTGCCTTGTTACGAGTAGTGCTCAACCTAGAGCTCTGCACACCGGACATGGTAATGACGGACGAACAAGAAAGACTTATGAGGAGGAAGGTAGAGTAATTTTCGGCTAGGTAGTTCCCCTTTTTATAACCTAGTACTAGCACTAGTACTAAAACCTGCATAGTGGGAACACGTTCAGGTTTGATACGTACTAGGTGTGAGCAGGTTTGCACTTAATTATAGCATGGTAGTACTACTTTTGGAATGTGATGGGAACAAGCTAAAGATTAATTGATGGTTTTGGTTTCAAAGCCCAAACGGCTCCCGATGAGTTTAGTGGAACATAAATTTCAAGTACTACTGCTCAAATGTGGTCGCACAAGTCAGTGATGTAACTGGTCGTACATGTCAGACCAAGCCGATTCGTGCCCCTTCGGTGAGACGCAGGTCCAACCGACCGTCTGTTGGTGCGACCGATCATAAGTATTACACGATGGAGACTTCTTGTGGTGGCTTCGGGTGATTGTCATGACCAAGCATTCAAAAACTAGTGATAAATCAATTACCATATTTTTCCAAACGACCAAGTATTTTAATAGAAATACAATACATATAGATGGGGTGATTGTCAAGGTTGCAAACCGACATGGCATTGCAAGTTCATTGTAGCAGCAACCGAATAGGTCACTACATCACTGGCGGGGAAGGAGGGCAGCTCACCTCGCCTACAATGCATGCCCATCGGCACCGTCGCAGCTGGTCCCGGGATTTGGCTTCTCGTACTGCCCATTTGAATAGTTGCACCAGCTGCTCATGCCATTCCGCAGGCATGCACGTTCTTTCCTCCGTAGCCGACTCCGTGAATATGATCTCTGCCATTATCCCCATCTCGAAATCAACGCGACGCTGCCAGATCCTGACATCCCTCAGCATCTCTCCCCTGAGATCGACTTGCTCCTCCACCTTGTGCTTTGCCAGCTGCAACTCCTTCGAAGTTGTCTCCAATCGATGCGACGCTTCCTTGATCCGATGTGCCCTTACTGCCCACCACTTGAAATGCAGCCCTGGCATGTCCTCCGGCGCCACCGATCTATGATTCCAAAGCAATGGATCCCCTCTGAAACACATGTGGGTTTCACTCAAAGGCGGCAGTGCTGCGGGCCGCAGCGAGAGGGCAGCCCGCATGATCCTGGGATCTAAGGAATTATCCATGGCGGTATCCTCCATGGAAGGATCCGGTGGGCGAGGCGGGGAGGCGAGCGTGGGCACTGGGAGAGCCCTACGAGGCTAAGATAAAGACATGACTACTCCACTCCATCCATATTTAAATACAAAGGCCATCAACAGTAACCCTGGCAAAAATTGATCATCCTGCTTGCGTCCTGGTTTATTGGCCCCCTTTTTATTTTGTGCCAATTTTTGACCAAAAATGTAACTAACAAAATTTAAGCACTACAGCCAAAGTTTTTGCTTTTGCACTACACAAACCAAAGAAGCAATCTAATCATCCTAAAGGCAAATTTTGGCACATTATTTTTGTAGTACAAAGGATTTGTACAAGGGGATGATTATTTTTGTTGAAAAGTTTCTGTAATCAAAGTTCACAAAGTTTCCATGGGCATGAACAAATTTCAAGGCTAGCTCTCACTTTAACAATGCTCGTCTTTTCACTTTTGCTTTTCTTTTTGAAAAGTTTTAGGTTCCCCTCTATATTTTTTAAATCTTTTTAAAAGCACACAACACAAAAAATGACTTTGTAAAACTTCTGGGTTGTCTCCCTGGCAACGCTTTCTTTAAAGCCATTAAGCTAGGCATATAGTGCTCAAGTAATGGATCCACCCGGATCCCAAGGTATATCAAAGCCAATTTTAATTAAAAATTATTTGTGATTTAGTAGTGAGCACAAAGTAACATATATCATGCACAAAAGAAGTCTAACTCTCTTCCTATGCATCGGCATGTCATAAAAGAACAATTCAGGCACACGAAGTAAAGGCCAATGCATAGTATAAACAAGTTCTTGCAATTTTATTGTATTGGAAACATAGCGAGGTGAAGATGTAGTTCCTCTCTCATAATAATTGCAATTAGGAGCAACAAGCACATGCATATTATATTTATCAAAATCATCATGTGCAATAGTAGAACGCAACCCATCAATATAGTCCTTAATAAGCGCAAACTTCTCCGATATAGTGTAGTTGGGAGAATTCCAAAAGATAATAGGACTATCATGCGTGGGTGCAATAGCAACAATTTCATTCTTAACATAAGGAACTATAGCAAGTTCATCTCCATAAGCATAATTAATATTGGCATCATGGCCACAAGCATAGCAAGCATCAAGTTCATCAAAAAGGGATATTTCCAACAAATCCAAGGGATCATAGTAATCATCCTTCGGTAAGCACGAAGGGAAATTAAACAATGTATGAGTTGAAGAGTTACTCTCATTAGAAGGGCACGGGTAGCTAATCTGCTCTTCCTCCTTTGGTTCTTCGCTCTCCTCGTCATCTATTTCATCTAATGAGCTCACGGTGCCATCTATTTCTTCTTCCATAGATTCTTGCAAAATATTAGTCTCTTCTTGGATGCGGAGACTTTATCAATAAGTGCATCAATATCGGAATTATATTCATAATTCTCATAGCAATATTTAAGTTAAGCATAATTTTCAGGTCTGTAAACATCATCATCATAATTTTCACACTTTTCAAACAAAGATTCAATTTCCTAAGCACCCTTAAAAGCAACGAATTCTTCTATTCGTTCCACATCACAGTAATCATATATACCATTAGCATAAGAAGCCAAGGTTTTATTATCATTAAATTTACATGAAAAGGGAAGGTGTGGAGCCTTTATCCTAGCACTACTAGCCGTTGGATATCGTCTACATTCCACCAGATTTTGCCACATGTGCAATCTAGAAGACTCCATGGTTGAACTTAAGCATAATGCACAAGCCTCAAAACACAAGCACTTCTCCTCTGTTTTAGAATCTTTCATATCATAATTGCCCAAAAAAAATTCTACATGATTTGCCATTACTTGTTTTTACTTTATGCTTTACAATGCACAATTCCATGAATCTTAAAATAGGTTAGCTTTTTTAAAAAACTAATTGATTTTGAATGAGATGAACTATAATAATTAAACGAACATCTACATCATGCATATATGACTCAAAGCTTACATGCTATAATGTTGTTTTTGTGTGTGTGTCGTGCGTGTTAAACACATTGTACGTAGTATCATACATTGTTTAGATTCCGAACATATAGCTAGAGCATACATGTACTATGATTTGAATTCAACATAAAATGGATAAATATATTTGAATTTGAGATCGTATGTACATGTAGTTCGTATTTATATAGGAATTTACTACTCCTATATTGATGTCATGTTTTGTGAAGATAATATTTAGATGTCTGTATAACTAACCGAGTAAAATCCCATTCAAACAGGGAAAATGCACTCACATTTAGTCCATATGCTAGACAACATGAATTGTTTTTTATTGTTGAGGGAAGTGCAAATTGACTTGGTACTATACATGTTATGTTTTTTGTCCCATTTTTTTAGTTTTTATGTTGTTGTATTTGAATGCATTTCTAGTAATATAGTAAAACGGGATATGGCTCTCTCTAGTGATGCGGTGCGAATTTTATTTTTTCTAACATTAATCTTGTTCTCCTGAAATTTCAAGCCGCGCCTTGTTATGTCAAAATTTCAAGCTAGCATCTTTGTCTATCGTGCTGCGAAACTCCCGCCTCTTCAACCCGTGCCTTGTCACCCTGAAATATTTAAGATATATCTTTGTCTCATTGTGCTCCGAAAACTCCCTCCATCTCAACCCGCGCCTTGCCATCCCAAAATTACAACGCGCGCGAAAACTCCCACCTCTTGCGAAATCCCCATGATACCCCTGAACTGAAAGAACCGCCTATCTCAAATCGGTGGGGGTACTTTCATAACTTACCCCACATTGCGGACAAGCGCGTCCCTAACCCATGGTTCCCCCCTCCCATCCCATCTGCCCACCCATTCGTACACCAAGGCCGCGAAAACCCGCGAAGCCCCACACCCTCCTCCACCCGCCACCCAACCGAAGCCTCTTCCCCGACGACGTCATCCACAACAACACCTTGACGTCTGACGGTGTCCTGGACTAGGGGGTATTCACCACGTCATCTCCCGATCTGTTAGATTGGACCGAGAACCCCCATGGCCGTATACTCATGGGCCAGTCCGGACAGCTACCACACACGAGGAAGATTCTGCAAGACTTGGCGATCAAGACAAGGACTCCTCCCCCACCGGCGTATTCGGCTAGGCCTCTTGTTATCCTAGGCCTCTGGTGCATTATATAAACCGAGGCCAGGCTAGTCGATAGAGATATACAACAATCATACCATAGGCTAGCTTCTAGGGTTTAGCCTCTCTGATCTTGTGGCAGATCAACTCTTGTACTACCCATATCATCAATATTAATCAAGTAGGAGTAGGGTTTTACCTCCATCGAGAGGGCCCGAACCTGGGTAAACATCGTGTCCCCTGTCTCCTGTTACCATCCGCCTTAGACGCACAGTTCGGGACCCCCTACCCGAGATCCACCGGTTTTGACACCGACATTGGTGCTTTCATTGAGAGTTCCGCTGTGTGTTCAACAAAAGGTCGATGACTCGCCTGCAGATCAACTGCAACTTCAGCATCTTCGTCACCAGCTCGACTGGTCGCCTTGGTTCGACCAAGACTGCACTGTACCTCTGATCGTCATGTTCGGATGAGGGCCTTCATCAACACCAACTCCGATCCCTATCAAGATCATGGAGGAATCATCCATGGAGCTCGAGGGCTCAACGTCAACATTGCCCTTGGGCGGCCGCGCTGTTTTTCTGGACAGTGAACTTGTATCCGCCGTCACCGCCTCCTCAAGCGTCGGTTGACGATTGCTTCAGTGGAAATGTGCGGAATTGTGTCTACAACAACCCTGGAAAATTTCGTCGAGTTTTGATGGAGGAATCTCTGGCAATCCGCGATATACCGGAGCCCTGTCAAATCTGGACGAAAATCTAGACGAGTTTAGGGCGTGGTGTCCAGCATCTAGCTCGGACGTCCTTTGGAAGATCCAACCGTTGATCGGCTGCGGAATTCCCATATCTACCACCTTCCAAAAATTCAGCTCGATCCGACCGTCCGAACTCCGGGAACCTTCCGATTAGTGCATCACTTTTCGGATCTGTTTTCTGCGCGAGAACGAATCCGACCCAAGTTCATCTTCTTTACAAACGGAATTTCAGACATCCTTTTTGAATGATGTTTTCATATGGGGTATTGTGTTTTATTTCCAAACACATCCCACTATTGTTAAAAGTATTCTTACAATACGGACTTCACCGTCACGCCGGTGTCAAACCAGCCCGACAACATCACTCCATGGTGGTCGACCTGCGGTAGACACGTTGTCGCTCTATTGAGCCGAGCTCAATTTCTTCGGATCATCATCTCGGCCAGCCGAACAATAGTTCGGCATCGCAAAGGATAAATCATCACCAACATCGCCGCCCCACGGATTACATGGAGCGGGCACGCCTGCATCGCCGCATGGTCACTTCATCAAGCCGGCATCGACCACGTCATGACCTGCATCGGTAGGGCCGCACTGTTGCTTTTTCAAGCTGGTGTCCATCACGCCGACCTACTTCGACTCATTGGCTGACACCGAGGCTTCATCAGGTTAGCTAGACCAGGGGCTTCATCATCTCTTCATCAACCTACTCTGGAGACTTCGGCGTTGCTGGCTGACCAGCTCCGTCACGTTAGCTGGACCGAGGGCTTTGCCTCGGCGAGCCAACCTTTGCCAGCATCGCCATGCCATTGCTTTATCACCCATCAGGCGATAGCTGTGCGGATCGAGTCCCAATCTTGGGAATCACCTTTCTTCGGATTGCTACAACAAATAAGCCAGGTGCTATTAATCCTAGTATTTTTTGCTTGTTTGGGTTCATTTTTCCCAACGAATTATTACTCTGGTTTGTTCATCACATGTACGCAGGTCTATCAAATGGTGGCCGCATTAACGACAGTCGTGTGGTCGTTCGGTCAGTTTCTGTACATAGTCCGGCGAACGCCGCAGCCGGAACTCGAACCGACCTGTGAATTCAGGCCTTGCCATGCCTTTACCGCATCACGCTGCCGCCCTGCATCGACATTGACTTCGGCGCCAGGCCATATTTATTTTATTACTCACTTTGCATAAATTATTTGTTATGTAACAATTCATTATTATTATTATTATTACTATTATCTCCGGTTTGCACTATTTTTTGTGCATAGGAAAATGATCCAGCCGGACTATATCCTTTGGCGTCACCTTGGCTGGACGGGGGGCTTCGTCAACACTTCATTACCCCATGCAGGGGACTTCGGCATCACCCTGCCGTCTTGCATTGACTGTGCTATGTCACCACTTCGGAGTGCCGAGCTCTTTGCTCCGCCACCTCGGGACCAGCTTGGGGGATGGAACCTTGTCCCGTATCAAGCTCGGACCACGTCATCAATACCGAACACATTAACCAGCTAAGTCGCTTTCATGCTCAAAGCTTTACTTTTTAACTTGTGTTCGGCTCGACCAAGCATTATACTTTTTTGGAAAAAAGTTTCTTGTAAAAATTTCCTTGTCCAAACTTCGTTTGTGACGCGCAAATTCAAATACCCCGTTTACTTGGGGGCTTCCTTCATGAAGCTTTTTCCTCTTGCATATGATTATACTTGTACGGCTTCGTTCCTTGTTCGTGTATTACGCCACAATCTGCACCATATTGACTTAAGCGATTTGCAAGCTGGGTTGCCTGGCTCCTGTGCTTACCCCTACGTTCCCGATTGTTCGGCTAGGGAGTAAAGGGAGCACCTTTGCGATTGTCATGATCGGGTCACCCGAGCCGGACCTCAGACTGGGTGAAGCTGAAAGCTAGCGCTCTTATTGTTTTCAATCATGGTCGGCACACAACGGAACTCATGAGTACAAAAAATCTATTGGACAAGTCTCATAATAACAATGAGCACCGAAGAAAGGTATCGGCGGGGGTACTATTTTCTTCGAAAATGCTTCTTACACTTTGCAGTAATATAGCATAAGTTCCTTGAGCACGCTTTGTCTGTTACAGCCTTATGGCCTGATTGACTGGTTACTGGAAACATCGTCGATATTCTCAACAGATGGAGTACATAACACTTTTCGGTCCTTGACCGAAGAGGGAGAAGCCGACGGTCGGTTAAGACGCGTTTAAAGTTCGGTTGAACATAGATATGATACAAGTACTTCGGTACATACAATCATTCTTTTACCCAATTCACTTGGGGGCTCTTATGTTTATTTGAGCCGTTTTATAATAAGTGTTTTTCTTCTTAGTCGTTGCAAAGTTTTTATTATTATTTATCACTCTTTTTTTCGACACAAGTGTGCGGTCACTAGCCGGGGAGCCTAATTTCTCTATCAAAACCGCTAGAGTTTAGTTTGCTAAACTGGCCTAGTAAGAAGTACTCCGCCTTCGGGATAGGAGGTTGAAGCCGTAGGCTGACCCGCTTGAAGTTTTGAGATAGGATGTGTCATGTTAAAGCACGGCAGAAGCACCTTTTTTTTTCTAAAGTCCAATTTTTGGATTGGCATCGAACACTTGATCTAGTTCGGACATCAACCTTTTGAATAAGTTTTTTGGCTTTTCGAGCCCATGGCACTTTTAAACTATTGTGTGTTTTCAGCACAAGTCTCGCAGTGCAACGCCGGACACCTTTAGAGATTCGGCAAAAACATTCTCGGATATTGTTCTATATGCATCGGTTTCGAATTGTGTCTTCGGTCAATAGTTGGGTTGCCCGGCTCCTGCGCTTGCCCCCTACGTTCCGCTTTGTTCGGCTAGGTGTGCAAAGGGAGAACCACTGCGATGGTGCTTCTATCTCACATGGTTAAGCACCTTAGTGGAGAAAGCCAAAAACTGTCAGTCATAATAAGCGTAAAACTGGTCAGCGATCTGATGACTGTGTTAAATGATTAGCCATTCATAACATTGGCCAAAGTGTTTACGGCTTGACCTCAACTGTCGCTGAACACTACCGGGGGCTAGTAACTGGCCTCCCAAACTAAATCCTCAATATTTTGCTCTTACATTGGAGCTGAGGTTTCATGATCATGCTTAGCATGACAACCCAAAGAAAGGAACCGATAGCGGGACTATTTTCTTTGGAGGACATTTCTTCTGTTAAACAGTAATATAACATATCTCTGCGTACCATTGTTTATAAAACCGTATGGCCAGATTGCCTTGTTTGTTGTAAATCTTTGCCCTCATAAAGGCTTTATAAAGTAGGACAAACACTCCTCGGCTATTGGCCGAGGAGGTGGAAGCTAATGGTCGGTCAAAAAAGTTTTGTACAATGCGGATCTGAGCATTAATGACGTAAAGTACTTGGATACATAGAGTCATTACGCATAATTTGTGATTTTACTATGGATATCAATCCTTAATTCGGCCACCCGTGCCCGCATTAAGGCTCGGGGGCTACAGGGCTTCGGGCTTATTATTCACAAATATTAAAGGGGCACATCGATCCCCTGATCTGGTGTTTCCACCCGACCAGTGTCTCGGGCTACTCCATTGCCTGTTCTATGCAGAAAATTTTAAGTCCAATACAGTTTCCGAGGAGATTTTGATCCTCAGGTTGGTCGGCCGCACCCAACCTGAGTCTCGAGGACTGAGCACGCCGCTTTTTGTGTCCCGAAGTATTCTGCCGAGCTAGGACTTGATCCTCAGGCCGATTTTTGCAAATCAACCTGAGTCTCAGCAGTTACTGGGATCAGCGGTCTTATGTCATCCTTCAGGTGTATCTTGGGGTTTAGACCGATACACACCTTGAGGGCTACTGGCTATGTATCTCGTCATAGAATAAATTGCATCAATAAAAAACATTGACCAAAAATCAGCCCATGACCGAGGTGCTTAACCACCTCGGAAGCAGTTCGGCATATAGCTCGGAAGCAAGTGGCTAGCTCCTTAAAGGGCATTCCCGGCATTAACCTCGGCTAAACTCCTTCAACATTTTTGAACCCAGATGATCTATGATATCTCGGATATAGTCCGGCGCTGGAGCTCGGATACTGTCCAGCGTAGGAGCTTGGACACAGTCCGGCGTTAGAGCTTGGATACATTCCGGCGTTGGAGCTCGGAAGCAGTCCGGCGTTGGTGCTTGGCTGCAAAAGATACCTCGAATGCAATCCGGCGTTGGAGCTCGGACGCAAGAGGACACTGCCGCCAAGGAACAACTTCAAACCCGAGGTGTGGCATAAAAATAACAAGGCATTGATAAAGGCCGGAAACTTAAAGGGGCTCCTCGGATACCCGATGTGTAAACTCGTCGAATGCATTTCGGCGATCCTCAAGATCGAAGATGAGAAGATTTGTTGAACCAATTTTCAAGACCGACGACTGAAGATGAAGAACGGTTCGGAAGAATCAAGGAGCGTCCCTAAACTTGAAGACCGGTTCAGGGGGCTACTGATGGTGTCCTGGACTAGGGGGTATTCACCAAGTCATCTCCCGATCTGTTAGATTGGGCCGAGGACCCCCATGGCCGTATACTCATGGGCCAGTCCGGACAGCTACCACATACGAGGAAGATTCCACAAGACTTGGCAATCAAGACAAGGACAACTACCACACCGGATGAGGATCTGTCGTCGATCTCGTCGTCCCACCGGTTCAGCCACCCCGCCCTCCACCTCCAAGGAGCTTCCCCGATGTTCCCCTCATATTTCGTGCCACCTCCATTCCCACACCGCCATCTTCACCTGCACCACCGGAAGAGCAGCATCATCACTGATTCCTCGGATGAAGCTGAGGCCTAATCGGCGCCACCAAAGAGGTTCTACACTAATCACCGCATTTTTTTCTTGATTCGATCTCACGGTGCTGCCGGCGCTCGGTCCTGAGGCCGACATGGCGCGGATCCATCCATGGTGGCATCGCCAGCCACTTCCTCCATGATGTCGCTCCCTCAAAGGCGACGTCCACATTAGTAGGAGCTGCTACTGCTTTGGCTCTTATTCATGCTGTTGCTCTGCTCTTGCTCTCGGGCCCCTGTCTGGTCTGCTCTTGCTCTTACTCATGCTGCTGCTCTCGCTCTTGCTTGCGCTACTGCTCTCTCTCTTTCTCTTGCTCTTGCTCTTGCTTGTGATGCTGCTCTACTCTTGCGCGCGCTACTGTTGCACGAGCAGCAGATCCTGCTCTCCCTTGAGCCCCTGCAGCTGCTTCCCAAGATGCTGCTACACGACTAGCTGCCCCGGCTCTCGCACGCGCTGCTACTCTGGGCGCTGTTGCTGCTACTGCTTTTCTGCTACTAGTGCGTTCAGTTTCGACAGTTAAATTCAGTTTTGACAACAAAATTCAGTTTCGACAGTTAAATTCAGTTTCGATAGTTAAGTTCAGAGATGAGTAGCTGATGTATTTTACATCTAGCACTTTGTGGTTATGTATTTTATGTCATCTATTCGAGATGCTATTAGAATTCCACTCAGGTTAACGTTGTCTCTCTTGTCCTGCTTCAGCCTCGCCGTCGTGCAACCCACCGGAGCTACTCCAATAACGAAACCCTCCATCAAAGAGGAGCAGTACCCCAGGCTCCATCTCCAGACGCCTAAGATCTTCTTCCCCTCCTCCGATAGCCAAAACAGCCAGAGCATCCTCACCAACCAACCCAATCACGCTGAGATCGACATGGCTTCGCCAAAGAGGTTGTACACTTGTTGCGTCGCTTTTTTACTCTACATGTTATATATATTGTCCACTGAGCACACGTAGTAACGTGAAATACGATTAGTTTCTCTTACTATATGAAAAGCAGTGAGGTACCAGGCAACTTAGCTATCCGTGATAGACTCTCTTGAATGCCATCATTATTTATCTCTGCGTGTTTGAGATGTGCATTTGTAGATGGGCTTGGGAGTTGAGATAGTAGAGAAGTGGCCTGGGTCCAAAGTAGTAGAAGTAGCACGAAAACATTTTTTGAGTGTAGGCTTTTCCCTGCTCAAGCCTGCCTACTAGAATCGCTAGTGGTTGAAAGGAAAACTGAAGGAAAAACATAGGAATTGGAAAGTTTCCTATGGTACTACTATTCATGCATTTGGTTCAAAGGAACGGAGCAAAGGAAAACTGTAGGATTTGTTCCTTTAGTGTCTCCTTGAAAGAAAAACCATAGGAATTTTAATATCCAATCGTCCTCCCTTTCAAATTCCTATTCATGAAGCACAAGACTAAGAGATAGTAGCATAATAGCATTATAACCGTACATTTTCTTGTGGTTTGACTTAATCTCACTATGCTTCTTTGCATCTTGTGATCTTCCAATTCTTGTGAACCAAACACCCAGATTGGCAGAAATCCTGTGTTTTTAAATTCTCTGTTTTGCGCATGCATTCCTATCCTATTCCTGTGTATTTCCTATCCATGCATTGTTAGAATCCTCAAATTCAAACAAGCCCTTACACAATTACTTCTGTTATAGATATGTGTCAAAGAAAACCTTGTGTGGTCTGTCCCGCTCCTGCTGCACTGTGTTCCACCCCAGCTCAGCTGCTCCAACGACGGAAGGGTTCACCACGGTAGGGATCTGCCCTCCAGACTATCTTTCACCGCCTCAGATCTTCTTCCCCGCCACCGGCAGCCACGACAACTGCATTACCATCATCAATTGAGCAGACGCAGCCCCCTCCACCCATTTTGGATTGTAATCAAGAGGAAGATAATTTGTTCTGAGGGTGATTCAGAAGGAGAAGAGACCACTCCTATTTACCCCCTGAGGTCTTCGCTCTAACTTGGAATGCTAATGTTGGTAATATCATGCATCTAGTGCCTTGCATTACTTACTTTATACATCAAATATATCATCTGCTTAGTTTAGACATGCTTTGTGTGATTGCCATATGTTTAGTTTCTTTATCATATATGTGAATCATGCAATGCCATCTTGTTTAGCCAGGCATGATATATGTGAATTTTGCAATGCCACCCTGGTTAGCCAATCGTCTTATATGTCAATTATATCATGCCATCATTTTTATTACATATTAAATTTGTCAACAATTTTAGTGCATTCAATTACTCTTCCTGTGCATCAGCCATTCGATACGGTCATGGAAAAATCGGGAGTGGAAACAAGGTCTTCAGAGCAGACAATGCTATCTGACAAAGCACATGTCTTGCTGGTTAAGATAGCTCCTTAGAGGACGATTCAGAGACAGATGACCAGTCCTAGCCCCCCCTGAGGTGCATGCTCTAACTTGGCAGGGTTATATTGCTCATATCGTGCATATGTTATCTTGCATTGGCATGCCATTTGCTTAGTTTAGACATGTTGTGTGTGAATGCCGCCTGTTTAGTGTCTAAATACCATGTATGTCGATTTTGCAATGCCATCTTGTTGCAAGACATTATATATGTGAATTATGCAATGCTATGTTGTTGCAAGGCATTATGTATGTGAATGATGCAATGCCATGTTGTTTAGCCAAGCGTCATATATGTGAATTATATCATGCCGTCCTTTTTTGTATTACTCATTGCATTTGTCGACAATGTTTGTATATTCAACTGCTCTTCCTGTGCATCAACCATTTGAACTGGTGATGGAGAAATCTGGAGTGAAAACAAGGTCTTCAGAGCAGACAATGCTACCTGCTGAAGCAGATATCTTGCTGGTTACAGATAGCTCCTCGGAGAAAGATTCAGAGGCAGATCACCAGTCCTATTATCCCCCTGAGTGTATGGTCAAACTTGGCAGGGTTATATTACTCATATCATGCATATGTTGTCTTGCAATGCTTAGTTTCTCCATCATATACACAATAGTGAGAGCCATGTCCTTAGTTGACACATCATATATGCGATTGCCCTCTGCTCACTTGCTTAGTATATAAATCATATATTTGAATTATATCGTGCCAAGATGTTTACATAGACAACATGCATCTGATTTATGGCATGCCAACCCATTTTCTAAAGACATAATATAGTTATATCATCTCATCGTGTTTATATAGTCATCATATTTTGAATTATGTCATACTATCCATGAATTATATCATGCCATCAGGTTCCCATCGATGACATGTTTGTGAATTATGGCATGCCAACCACTTTAATAGACACATCGTATAGTTATATCATGTCATCCTGTTTACATAGTCATCATATTTTGAAGTATGTCATTCTATCCTGTTTAGTTAGCCATCATACATGTGAAATTGTGTCATGCTATCCTGTTTAATTAGCCATCATATAATTACGTCATGCTATTCTATTTGGTTAGACAACATAAATGTGAATTATTTCATGCCCTGTTTTCTTCCCTACCATCCATTACACCTGTCTATCTTACAATGTCTGTACATTCAATTACTTTTTTGGTTTATCAGCCATTTGAATTGGAGGGGGTGATGGCAGTATCTATGGGAGTAAAAACACGGTCTTCAGAAAAGATAGTGCTACCTGTCGATGCGGGTAGAACCACAGTTGTACTTGCCCAAGAACCAGCCCCACCACACATAACCCAGACTCACGCAGATTGTACCCCTACCCAGTTGGACAAAGAACCAGCTACACCCCTTCTAACCCCAACCCCAGCAGATAGTAATCCAGTTCCAGTTGACACATCACCGTTTCCACCATAGAGCACCCAAACACGAGAAGTTAGTAAGGCAACTGCAGTGCCCAAAGCACAAGGACCACCACTCTGAACCCCAAGTCAACGCTTAAAGCAGAAGAAGAATTGTTCTCAGTTCAGGTTCGTAGCTATTGATACGTCTCCAACGTATCTATAATTTTTGATTGTTCCATGTTGTTATACTATCATTCTTGGATGTTTTACAATCATTTTATAGCAACTTTATATCATTTTTTGGGACTAACCTACTGACATAGTGCCAAGTGCTAGTTGCTGTTTTCTGCTTGTTTTTTACATCGTAGGAAATCAATATCAAATAGAGTCCAAATGCAACGAAAATTTTTGTGGATTTTTTCTGGACCAGAAGACACCTGTTGGGCCAAGAAAGTACCCGAGGGGAGCTCCGAGGGGAGCACAACCCACCAGGGCGCGCCTGGGGGCCCAGGCGCGCCTAGGTAGGTTATGCCCACCTTGGCCGCCTCCCGCACCGCCTCTTTGCTCTATAAATACCTCAATATTCTAGAAACCCTAGGGGAGTCGACGAAAATCAATTCCAGCCGCCGCAAGTTCCAAAACCACCAAATCCAATCTAGACACCATCACAGAGGGGTTCATCATCCTCATTGGTGCCTCTCTAATGATGTGTGAGTAGTTCATTGTAGACCTACGGGTCCGTTGTTAGTAGCTAGATTGCTTCCTCTCTATCTCTCTTTTGATTCTCAATACAATGGTCTCTTGGATATCTATTTGATGTAACTCTTTTTGTGGTGTGTTTGTTGGGATCCGATGAACTTTGAGTTTATGATCAGATCTATGTTTTTATCCATGAAAGTTATTTGAGTCTTTTGATCTATTATATGCATGATTACTTATAGCCTCGTATTTCCTCTTCGATCTTTGGTTTAGTTAGGCCGACTAGATCAATTTTTCTTGCGATGGGAAGGGGTGCTTTGTGATGGGTTCGATCTTACGGTGCTTCATCCCAGTGACAGAAGGGGCAACGACACGTATGTATCATTGATATTAAGGATAACAACATGGGGTCTATTTCTACATAAATAGATCTTGTCTACATCATGTCATCGTTCTTATTGCATTACTCCGTTCCTCCATGAACTTAATACACTACATGCATGCTGGATAGCGGTCGATGTCTGGAGTAATAGTAGTAGATGTAGGTAGGAGTCGGTCTACTAATCTTGGACGTGATGCCTATATAATGATCATTGCCTGAATATCGTCATGATTATTTGAAGTTCTATCAATTGCCCAGTAGTAATTTGTTTACCCATCGTATGTTATTTTTCTTGAGAGAAGCCACTAGTGAAATCTACGGCCCCGGGGTCTCTTCTTTATCATATTTGCCTTTGAGATCTATTTTTATTTGCTTTTATTTTCTGATCTATTAATCCAAGAACCCAAAAATACCTCTCTGAATTTTATTTGCTTTTATTTGCATCTATCAATTTATTACAACTTTCTCCCGTCCACGTGCCAATTTATGGCGTCGTTACCCGAAAAGGATTGACAACCTCTTTAACACGTCAGGTTGCAAGTATTAGCTCTTTGTGTGCATGTATCGTTTACGTAGTGTTGCTTGGTTCTCCGACTGGTTCGATAACCTTGGTATCATCACTGAGGGAAATACCTACCGTTGTTGTGTTGCATCATCCCTTCCTCTTTGGGGAAATACCGACGTAGTTCAAGCAGACATCAAAAGGAATTTTTTGCACCGTTGTCGGGGAGGATCAAGTCAAGATTGTCTCCCGACAACTCGCCAGTTTTTGGTGCCGTTGCCGGTGAGACATCATCAACATCTACCAGGTTCCTAATCAGAAATCTCATCTCCTTGCAATTTACATTATTTGCCATTTGCCTCTCGTTTTCCTCTCCCCACTTCACAAAAAATTGCCATTTTTCGCTCTCTTTTTCGTTCACTGTTTTCTTGTCAGATCTATCTTTGTGTTTGTGATATTGTTGCTGTGACCAACATAACTATCCCTCCTTTGTCACCAGATTTTGAAGTTTTATACTTCAAACAGAGACAAGGAGAAAATTTGAAAGATGCTTGGTATAGGCTGATGGAATCCTATCGCATCTTCAATTTAAAAGGGGATGCAAAAATTTTGCTTCAGAATTTTTACATAGGTTTAGCCTTGCATCATAGACAACTTTTGGATTTCACTGCCAAAGGAAATTTTATTGAGCTTGATGCTAATACCTCTTATGAGATCCTAGAAGGGATTTTGGGAATTCTGCCTACCAAAAAGGGGATCTCCTTTACTCAAGAAGGAGCCCAAATTTTGGATAAGTTGAGTGATTTGCATAAACATCTGGTTGAGTTATAGAAATACAATGAACCTCTGAAACATATCAATGGGAAACTCAATCGAATGAATACCTTGATTACTCTTTGCAATAAGCGTTTGGATATTTTAGATCTCAAGATGGTCCCTTTTCCTGAAAATCTTGGGAAGCATAAAGGGCCTCCCAGGTTTGAAAAGGCCCTTACAAAATTTGCAAAAACCAAAGATGACAACACTTAGATCTTCACATTATGCCTAGCTAGGGGCGTAAAATGATAACGCTTGTTGGGAGGCAACCCAACTTGTGTGTTTTTGCTTTTTAGTTTTCTTGTTGTTTTCAATAAAATACCCATTTATGCCTCTGTTTAGATGTATTTTTGTGGTTTAAATTAGTGTTTGTGCCAAGTAAAGCCTTTGGGATAATTTGGGGATAGTTAATTCGATCTTGTTGAAAAAACAGAAACTTTTGCGCTCAGAAATATAATTTTCATGAATGGGTTTGCAACAATACTTAAAGTGGTGATTTGCTTTCTTATACTAACGGATCTCACGAAGGTTTTGTTGAGTTTTGTGTGATTGAAGTTTTCAAATTTTGGGTGAGATTGCGATGGATGAAGGAATAAGGATTAGCAAAAGGCTAAGGCTGGGGATGCCCGAGGCACCCCAAGATAATATTCAAGAAGTATCAAGCAACTAAGCTTGGGGATGCCCCCGAGTGGCATCCCCTCTTTCTTCTAACAACCATCGGTATTTTACTTGAAACTATATTTTTATTCGTCACATATTATGAGTTTTGCTTGGAGCGTCTTGTATGATATGAGTCTTTGCTTGTTTTGCTTTGTGTTTTAAGTCATCTATCCTTGCTGGATACAACTAGTTTAGGGAGCCAAAATTATGTTATTACTTATTAGAATTGCTCTCTATGCTTCAATTAAATCTTTATCAGCTATGGAATTGCTCTAGTGCTTCACTTATATCTTTTTTAGCACGGCGTGCTTTACTATTTTTGAAGAAATTATCTCTTGCTTCACTTAAATTATTTTGAGAGAAGAAACTTTTTTTATGCACATGTTCTTCACTTAGATTTGTTTGAGCTATCAAAAGCAACATATGAAATTAGTCCCTAAGTGATAGATATTCAAGAGGGATATAATACAAACTTTCATGAAGATCATAGGACAAAATAAACTTGAGTCTTTGTAATAGTTTTGAGATATGATGATAGTGATATGTGAGTCATGTTGATGAGTAATTATGTTTTAGTAAGAATATTTGTGTTAAGGTTTGTGATTCCCTATGCAAGCACGAAAGTCAATAGTTATGCAATGAAATTACATCCTACTTGTGGTGCATTATTCGGTGTTAGTTATGTGTAATGCTCGCTTATGAGATTTTTTGTTTCTTGGTTGGATGCTTCTCAATCTTTTGCTAGCCTTCATTTGCACTAAGTACGATCACTACTTGTGCATCCAAAATTCTTTAAACCAGTTTTTGCCACTTGAGTCCACTATACCTACCTATATACGGTATTCTTTTGCCGTTCTAAGCAAATTTGTATGGGCCATCTCTAATTTTCAAAATAGATTTCTCTTTTGTGTACTCGTACCACTCATGAAACGGTAGGGGGTGGCTGATATATTTCCATGCTAGATGTGTTATTCTCAAGATGAGTGTTTATTCACTTGCCATTGCACGAGAGTACGACAAAGGTATTAGGGATGCCCAATCCCAAAATAAAAAATGAATTTATTTATGTTGTCAAATAATAAATTCCTTGGAAAGTGTTGGTATGGAAGGCACCCGTGGATACGGTTAGCCATGAAAAGTGAAAGTATGGTGGAAAAAGGAATAAACTTTATTTTCGGTTTGGGAACCGCCTATGATATATCTAGCATGGAAAGTATTGGGAACTACTCGGTCGTTTTTGTTGACACGAAAAGCATGCCACCCAAAATGTTTTATCTTTTTTTTTGCTTTGAGCTCTGGCACCTTTGCAAATCCCTACTTCCCTCTGTGAAGGGCCTTTCTATTTAATTTATGCAATTTTTATTTTTACTTGAGTCTCCATCTTCTCTCTCTTATAAAGCACCAACTAAGGGGCACTATGATCGTACTTGAGCATTGGGTGTAGCTAATATGCGAGTGTGTTTCATCAGTGGATCAATGATTGAGCATAATGGGCTAGGGATAACTTGCTTTAGTGTTGATATGCTCGAGTATTTAAGTCTTCATGTCAAAACTAGACTATTGCTTTGAATCATATAAAAGCCCAAATGTCCATGCTACAAAGAAAAGAATATGCGATGAACATGTTAGGTAGCATTCCACATCAAAAATTCTGTTTTTATCATTTACGTACTCGATGACGAACGGGAATTAAGCTTGGGGATGTTGATACGTCTCCAACGTATCTATAATTTTTTATTGTTCCATGATGTTATACTATCATTCTTGGATGTTTTACAATCATTTTATAGCAACTTTATATCATTTTCTGGGACTAACCTATTGACATAGTGCCAAATGCCAGTTCCTGTTTTCTGCTTGTTTTTTACATTGTGACACCCCCGATTCAATCATACACTAATCATACACGCAAAGGTGTACGACCAAGATCAGGGACTCACGGGAAGATATCACAACACAACTCTAGACACAAATTAAAATAATAGAAGCTTTATATTACAAGCCAGGGGCCTCGAGGGCTCGAATACAAACGAGTTAGCGGAAGCAAGAATATCTGAGTACAGACATGAGTTAAACAAGTTTGACTTAAGAAGTCTAGCACAAAAGCAACATGATCGAAAAGGCAAGGCCTCCTGCCTAGGAGCCTCCTAACTGCTCCTGGTTGTCGGCGTCCGTCACGTGGTAGTAGGCACCCTCGGGGTAGTAGCAGTCGTCAAAGGTGGCATCTGGCTCCTGGACTCCACCATCTGGTTGCAACAACCAGAAGGAAGAAAGAAGGGGGAAAAGGGGTAGCAAAGCAACCATGAGTACTCATCCAAAGTACTCGCAAGCAAGGATCTACCCTACATATGCAACATTATCAATGAAATGGGATGTATCAGTGGACTGGGCTGCAGAAATGCCAGAATAGAGGGAAGGCCTAGTCCTATCAAAGACTATCATCTTCTTGAAACCACCATCTTGCAGCAAACAGGAGGTAGTAGAGTAGCATAAAGTAAAGTAGTAGTAGTGTTATCAACCTCGGCCAGAGATCCTTTCTCGACTCCCTGCGCAGGGGCAATCCCAGAGCCATACTATCCATTTCTCATCACATTCCAATTGTCATCACAAGTATCCAGTTCTAGTTGTATCGATTGGGACACAACTCCAAGTGTCCGTTACCGTAGGACAGGCTATCGATAGATGTTTTCTTCCCTGCAGGCACTAGTAGAAAAAGGACCTAATATGAGTAACATTAGTACCGGTTTGCATATGAGCCGGCACTAATGCGTCCATTAGTGCCGGTTCAAATGACTAGGCGGGAGGAGACCTTTAATACCGGTTCATTGTGAATCTTTAGTACCGGTTCGTGCCACGAACCGGTACTAAAGATGCTGGTCGGGCACCAGCATTTTTTGTACCGGTTCGTGGCACGAACCGGTACTAAAGAGGTGTGGCAGGGGCTATTTTTAGTCCCACATCGCTCCCTCAGCAAGAATTTGACCATCTTAAATATGTTACTTCTCAAACTATCACAAGCATTTGGTCCTCATTGAACTTTATGTGTAGGATCTGAGGGTGCAATAGGAGTCTTCGCCGGTTCTTAAATCGGTGGTAGATTCCTATTGATAATTTAGATTCTATACAAAAATATCATTGATGATCAATGTATTTTTATGTACTTCTCTGTAGCAGTAGCGTGTTTTGGCTGAAAGGCGGTACTGATCAATGTATTTTTTCTATGTTACTTCTCAAACTATATAAAAAGGAAGAAGAGGAGGAGGAGGAGGAGGAAGAAGAAGAAGAAGAAGAAGAAGAAGAAGAAGAAGAAGAAGAAGAAGAAGAAGAAGAAGAATAAGAAGAAGAAGAAGAAGAAGAAGAAGAAGAAGAAGAAGAAGAAGAGAGGA